>NW_027438067.1:0-36822 GCF_965140245.1 Athene noctua
CGTCCTCCGTGCTTGCTTTTTCTCAGAAAGAGCCGTGGTGTGCGTTTTCGCCGGAAAACGCGTTTTCGGCCGAAAACGTGTACGTTTGCACTTCCCCGCCACAGGGAAGCTGCTAGCCGGGAATTCTCTGCCTGGTTCTACCCGCTGCCCGGAACGCTACGCAGGGCAAAAGCGGTTCTCGTCCTCCGTGCTTGCTTTTTCTCAGAAAGAGCCGTGGTGTGCGTTTTCGCCGGAAAACGCGTTTTCGGCCGAAAACGTGTACGTTTGCACTTCCCCGCCACAGGGAAGCTGCTAGCCGGGAATTCTCTGCCTGGTTCTACCCGCTGCCCGGAACGCTACGCAGGGCAAAAGCGGTTCTCGTCCTCCGTGCTTGCTTTTTCTCAGAAAGAGCCGTGGTGTGCGTTTTCGCCGGAAAACGCGTTTTCGGCCGAAAACGTGTACGTTTGCACTTCCCCGCCACAGGGAAGCTGCTAGCCGGGAATTCTCTGCCTGGTTCTACCCGCTGCCCGGAACGCTACGCAGGGCAAAAGCGGTTCTCGTCCTCCGTGCTTGCTTTTTCTCAGAAAGAGCCGTGGTGTGCGTTTTCGCCGGAAAACGCGTTTTCGGCCGAAAACGTGTACGTTTGCACTTCCCCGCCACAGGGAAGCTGCTAGCCGGGAATTCTCTGCCTGGTTCTACCCGCTGCCCGGAACGCTACGCAGGGCAAAAGCGGTTCTCGTCCTCCGTGCTTGCTTTTTCTCAGAAAGAGCCGTGGTGTGCGTTTTCGCCGGAAAACGCGTTTTCGGCCGAAAACGTGTACGTTTGCACTTCCCCGCCACAGGGAAGCTGCTAGCCGGGAATTCTCTGCCTGGTTCTACCCGCTGCCCGGAACGCTACGCAGGGCAAAAGCGGTTCTCGTCCTCCGTGCTTGCTTTTTCTCAGAAAGAGCCGTGGTGTGCGTTTTCGCCGGAAAACGCGTTTTCGGCCGAAAACGTGTACGTTTGCACTTCCCCGCCACAGGGAAGCTGCTAGCCGGGAATTCTCTGCCTGGTTCTACCCGCTGCCCGGAACGCTACGCAGGGCAAAAGCGGTTCTCGTCCTCCGTGCTTGCTTTTTCTCAGAAAGAGCCGTGGTGTGCGTTTTCGCCGGAAAACGCGTTTTCGGCCGAAAACGTGTACGTTTGCACTTCCCCGCCACAGGGAAGCTGCTAGCCGGGAATTCTCTGCCTGGTTCTACCCGCTGCCCGGAACGCTACGCAGGGCAAAAGCGGTTCTCGTCCTCCGTGCTTGCTTTTTCTCAGAAAGAGCCGTGGTGTGCGTTTTCGCCGGAAAACGCGTTTTCGGCCGAAAACGTGTACGTTTGCACTTCCCCGCCACAGGGAAGCTGCTAGCCGGGAATTCTCTGCCTGGTTCTATCCGCTGCCCGGAACGCTACGCAGGGCAAAAGCGGTTCTCGTCCTCCGTGCTTGCTTTTTCTCAGAAAGAGCCGTGGTGTGCGTTTTCGCCGCAAAACGCGTTTTCGGCCGAAAACGTGTACGTTTGCACTTCCCCGCCACAGGGAAGCTGCTAGCCGGGAATTCTCTGCCTGGTTCTACCCGCTGCCCGGAACGCTACGCAGGGCAAAAGCGGTTCTCGTCCTCCGTGCTTGCTTTTTCTCAGAAAGAGCCGTGGTGTGCGTTTTCGCCGGCAAACACGTTTTCGGCCGAAAACGTGTACGTTTGCACTTCCCCGCCACAGGGAAGCTGCTAGCCGGGAATTCTCTGCCTGGTTCTACCCGCTGCCCGGAACGCTACGCAGGGCAAAAGCGGTTCTCGTCCTCCGTGCTTGCTTTTTCTCAGAAAGAGCCGTGGTGTGCGTTTTCGCCGGCAAACGCGTTTTCGGCCGAAAACGTGTACGTTTGCACTTCCCCGCCACAGGGAAGCTGCTAGCCGGGAATTCTCTGCCTGGTTCTACCCGCTGCCCGGAACGCTACGCAGGGCAAAAGCGGTTCTCGTCCTCCGTGCTTGCTTTTTCTCAGAAAGAGCCGTGGTGTGCGTTTTCGCCGGCAAACGCGTTTTCGGCCGAAAACGTGTACGTTTGCACTTCCCCGCCACAGGGAAGCTGCTAGCCGGGAATTCTCTGCCTGGTTCTACCCGCTGCCCGGAACGCTACGCAGGGCAAAAGCGGTTCTCGTCCTCCGTGCTTGCTTTTTCTCAGAAAGAGCCGTGGTGTGCGTTTTCGCCGGCAAACGCGTTTTCGGCCGAAAACGTGTACGTTTGCACTTCCCCGCCACAGGGAAGCTGCTAGCCGGGAATTCTCTGCCTGGTTCTACCCGCTGCCCGGAACGCTACGCAGGGCAAAAGCGGTTCTCGTCCTCCGTGCTTGCTTTTTCTCAGAAAGAGCCGTGGTGTGCGTTTTCGCCGGCAAACGCGTTTTCGGCCGAAAACGTGTACGTTTGCACTTCCCCGCCACAGGGAAGCTGCTAGCCGGGAATTCTCTGCCTGGTTCTACCCGCTGCCCGGAACGCTACGCAGGGCAAAAGCGGTTCTCGTCCTCCGTGCTTGCTTTTTCTCAGAAAGAGCCGTGGTGTGCGTTTTCGCCGGAAAACGCGTTTTCGGCCGAAAACGTGTACGTTTGCACTTCCCCGCCACAGGGAAGCTGCTAGCCGGGAATTCTCTGCCTGGTTCTACCCGCTGCCCGGAACGCTACGCAGGGCAAAAGCGGTTCTCGTCCTCCGTGCTTGCTTTTTCTCAGAAAGAGCCGTGGTGTGCGTTTTCGCCGGAAAACGCGTTTTCGGCCGAAAACGTGTACGTTTGCACTTCCCCGCCACAGGGAAGCTGCTAGCCGGGAATTCTCTGCCTGGTTCTACCCGCTGCCCGGAACGCTACGCAGGGCAAAAGCGGTTCTCGTCCTCCGTGCTTGCTTTTTCTCAGAAAGAGCCGTGGTGTGCGTTTTCGCCGGAAAACGCGTTTTCGGCCGAAAACGTGTACGTTTGCACTTCCCCGCCACAGGGAAGCTGCTAGCCGGGAATTCTCTGCCTGGTTCTACCCGCTGCCCGGAACGCTACGCAGGGCAAAAGCGGTTCTCGTCCTCCGTGCTTGCTTTTTCTCAGAAAGAGCCGTGGTGTGCGTTTTCGCCGGAAAACGCGTTTTCGGCCGAAAACGTGTACGTTTGCACTTCCCCGCCACAGGGAAGCTGCTAGCCGGGAATTCTCTGCCTGGTTCTACCCGCTGCCCGGAACGCTACGCAGGGCAAAAGCGGTTCTCGTCCTCCGTGCTTGCTTTTTCTCAGAAAGAGCCGTGGTGTGCGTTTTCGCCGGAAAACGCGTTTTCGGCCGAAAACGTGTACGTTTGCACTTCCCCGCCACAGGGAAGCTGCTAGCCGGGAATTCTCTGCCTGGTTCTACCCGCTGCCCGGAAAGCTACGCAGGGCAAAAGCGGTTCTCGTCCTCCGTGCTTGCTTTTTCTCAGAAAGAGCCGTGGTGTGCGTTTTCGCCGGAAAACGCGTTTTCGGCCGAAAACGTGTACGTTTGCACTTCCCCGCCACAGCGAAGCTGCTAGCCGCGAATTCTCTGCCTGGTTCTACCCGCTGCCCGGAACGCTACGCAGGGCAAAAGCGGTTCTCGTCCTCCGTGCTTGCTTTTTCTCAGAAAGAGCCGTGGTGTGCGTTTTCGCCGGAAAACGCGTTTTCGGCCGAAAACGTGTACGTTTGCACTTCCCCGCCACAGGGAAGCTGCTAGCCGGGAATTCTCTGCCTGGTTCTACCCGCTGCCCGGAACGCTACGCAGGGCAAAAGCGGTTCTCGTCCTCCGTGCTTGCTTTTTCTCAGAAAGAGCCGTGGTGTGCGTTTTCGCCGGCAAACGCGTTTTCGGCCGAAAACGTGTACGTTTGCACTTCCCCGCCACAGGGAAGCTGCTAGCCGGGAATTCTCTGCCTGGTTCTACCCGCTGCCCGGAACGCTACGCAGGGCAAAAGCGGTTCTCGTCCTCCGTGCTTGCTTTTTCTCAGAATGAGCCGTGGTGTGCGTTTTCGCCGGAAAACGCGTTTTCGGCCGAAAACGTGTACGTTTGCACTTCCCCGCCACAGGGAAGCTGCTAGCCGGGAATTCTCTGCCTGGTTCTACCCGCTGCCCGGAACGCTACGCAGGGCAAAAGCGGTTCTCGTCCTCCGTGTTTGCTTTTTCTCAGAAAGAGCCGTGGTGTGCGTTTTCGCCGGCAAACGCGTTTTCGGCCGAAAACGTGTACGTTTGCACTTCCCCGCCACAGGGAAGCTGCTAGCCGGGAATTCTCTGCCTGGTTCTACCCGCTGCCCGGAACGTTACGCAGGGCAAAAGCGGTTGTCGTCCTCCGTGCTTGCTTTTTCTCAGAAAGAGCCGTGGTGTGCGTTTTCGCCGGAAAACGCGTTTTCGGCCGAAAACGTGTACGTTTGCACTTCCCTGCCACAGGGAAGCTGCTAGCCGGGAATTCTCTGCCTGGTTCTACCCGCTGCCCGGAACGCTACGCAGGGCAAAAGCGGTTCTCGTCCTCCGTGCTTGCTTTTTCTCAGAAAGAGCCGTGGTGTGCGTTTTCGCCGGCAAACGCGTTTTCGGCCGAAAACGTGTACGTTTGCACTTCCCCGCCACAGGGAAGCTGCTAGCCGGGAATTCTCTGCCTGGTTCTACCCGCTGCCCGGAACGCTACGCAGGGCAAAAGCGGTTCTCGTCCTCCGTGCTTGCTTTTTCTCAGAAAGAGCCGTGGTGTGCGTTTTCGCCGGAAAACGCGTTTTCGGCCGAAAACGTGTACGTTTGCACTTCCCCGCCACAGGGAAGCTGCTAGCCGGGAATTCTCTGCCTGGTTCTACCCGCTGCCCGGAACGCTACGCAGGGCAAAAGCGGTTCTCGTCCTCCGTGCTTGCTTTTTCTCAGAAAGAGCCGTGGTGTGCGTTTTCGCCGGAAAACGCGTTTTCGGCCGAAAACGTGTACGTTTGCACTTCCCCGCCACAGGGAAGCTGCTAGCCGGGAATTCTCTGCCTGGTTCTACCCGCTGCCCGGAACGCTACGCAGGGCAAAAGCGGTTCTCGTCCTCCGTGCTTGCTTTTTCTCAGAAAGAGCCGTGGTGTGCGTTTTCGCCGGAAAACGCGTTTTCGGCCGAAAACGTGTACGTTTGCACTTCCCCGCCACAGGGAAGCTACTAGCCGGGAATTCTCTGCCTGGTTCTACCCGCTGCCCGGAACGCTACGCAGGGCAAAAGCGGTTCTCGTCCTCCGTGCTTGCTTTTTCTCAGAAAGAGCCGTGGTGTGCGTTTTCGCCGGCAAACGCGTTTTCGGCCGAAAACGTGTACGTTTGCACTTCCCCGCCACAGGGAAGCTGCTAGCCGGGAATTCTCTGCCTGGTTCTACCCGCTGCCCGGAACGCTACGCAGGGTAAAAGCGGTTCTCGTCCTCCGTGCTTGCTTTTTCTCAGAAAGAGCCGTGGTGTGCGTTTTCGCCGGAAAACGCGTTTTCGGCCGAAAACGTGTACGTTTGCACTTCCCCGCCAGAGGGAAGCTGCTAGCCGGGAATTCTCTGCCTGGTTCTACCCGCTGCCCGGAACGCTACGCAGGGCAAAAGCGGTTCTCGTCCTCCGTGCTTGCTTTTTCTCAGAAAGAGCCGTGGTGTGCGTTTTCGCCGGAAAACGCGTTTTCGGCCGAAAACGTGTACGTTTGCACTTCCCCGCCACAGGGAAGCTGCTAGCCGGGAATTCTCTGCCTGGTTCTACCCGCTGCCCGGAACGCTACGCAGGGCAAAAGCGGTTCTCGTCCTCCGTGCTTGCTTTTTCTCAGAAAGAGCCGTGGTGTGCGTTTTCGCCGGAAAACGCGTTTTCGGCCGAAAACGTGTACGTTTGCACTTCCCCGCCACAGGGAAGCTGCTAGCCGGGAATTCTCTGCCTGGTTCTACCCGCTGCCCGGAACGCTACACAGGGCAAAAGCGGTTCTCGTCCTCCGTGCTTGCTTTTTCTCAGAAAGAGCCGTGGTGTGCGTTTTCGCCGGAAAACGCGTTTTCGGCCGAAAACGTGTACGTTTGCACTTCCCCGCCACAGGGAAGCTGCTAGCCGGGAATTCTCTGCCTGGTTCTACCCGCTGCCCGGAAAGCTACGCAGGGCAAAAGCGGTTCTCGTCCTCCGTGCTTGCTTTTTCTCAGAAAGAGCCGTGGTGTGCGTTTTCGCCGGAAAACGCGTTTTCGGCCGAAAACGTGTACGTTTGCACTTCCCCGCCACAGGGAAGCTGCTAGCCGGGAATTCTCTGCCTGGTTCTACCCGCTGCCCGGAACGCTACGCAGGGCAAAAGCGGTTCTCGTCCTCCGTGCTTGCTTTTTCTCAGAAAGAGCCGTGGTGTGCGTTTTCGCCGGCAAACGCGTTTTCGGCCGAAAACGTGTACGTTTGCACTTCCCCGCCACAGGGAAGCTGCTAGCCGGGAATTCTCTGCCTGGTTCTACCCGCTGCCCGGAACGCTACGCAGGGCAAAAGCGGTTCTCGTCCTCCGTGCTTGCTTTTTCTCAGAAAGAGCCGTGGTGTGCGTTTTCGCCGGAAAACGCGTTTTCGGCCGAAAACGTGTACGTTTGCACTTCCCCGCCACAGGGAAGCTGCTAGCCGGGAATTCTCTGCCTGGTTCTACCCGCTGCCCGGAACGCTACGCAGGGCAAAAGCGGTTCTCGTCCTCCGTGCTTGCTTTTTCTCAGAAAGAGCCGTGGTGTGCGTTTTCGCCGGAAAACGCGTTTTCGGCCGAAAACGTGTACGTTTGCACTTCCCCGCCACAGGGAAGCTGCTAGCCGGGAATTCTCTGCCTGGTTCTACCCGCTGCCCGGAACGCTACGCAGGGCAAAAGCGGTTCGCGTCCTCCGTGTTTGCTTTTTCTCAGAAAGAGCCGTGGTGTGCGTTTTCGCCGGCAAACGCGTTTTCGGCCGAAAACGTGTACGTTTGCACTTCCCCGCCACAGGGAAGCTGCTAGCCAGGAATTCTCTGCCTGGTTCTACCCGCTGCCCGGAACGTTACGCAGGGCAAAAGCGGTTGTCGTCCTCCGTGCTTGCTTTTTCTCAGAAAGAGCCGTGGTGTGCGTTTTCGCCGGAAAACGCGTTTTCGGCCGAAAACGTGTACGTTTGCACTTCCCCGCCACAGGGAAGCTGCTAGCCGGGAATTCTCTGCCTGGTTCTACCCGCTGCCCGGAACGCTACGCAGGGCAAAAGCGGTTCTCGTCCTCCGTGCTTGCTTTTTCTCAGACAGAGCCGTGGTGTGCGTTTTCGCCGGAAAACGCGTTTTCGGCCGAAAACGTGTACGTTTGCACTTCCCCGCCACAGGGAAGCTGCTAGCCGGGAATTCTCTGCCTGGTTCTACCCGCTGCCCGGAACGCTACGCAGGGCAAAAGCGGTTCTCGTCCTCCGTGCTTGCTTTTTCTCAGAAAGAGCCGTGGTGTGCGTTTTCGCCGGAAAACACGTTTTCGGCCGAAAACGTGTACGTTTGCACTTCCCCGCCACAGGGAAGCTGCTAGCCGGGAATTCTCTGCCTGGTTCTACCCGCTGCCCGGAACGCTACGCAGGGCAAAAGCGGTTCTCGTCCTCCGTGCTTGCTTTTTCTCAGAAAGAGCCGTGGTGTGCGTTTTCGCCGGAAAACGCGTTTTCGGCCGAAAACGTGTACGTTTGCACTTCCCCGCCACAGGGAAGCTGCTAGCCGGGAATTCTCTGCCTGGTTCTACCCGCTGCCCGGAACGCTACGCAGGGCAAAAGCGGTTCTCGTCCTCCGTGCTTGCTTTTTCTCAGAAAGAGCCGTGGTGTGCGTTTTCGCCGGCAAACGCGTTTTTGGCCGAAAACTTGTACGTTTGCACTTCCCCGCCACAGGGAAGCTGCTAGCCGGGAATTCTCTGCCTGGTTCTACCCGCTGCCCGGAACGCTACGCAGGGCAAAAGCGGTTCTCGTCCTCCGTGCTTGCTTTTTCTCAGAAAGAGCCGTGGTGTGCGTTTTCGCCGGAAAACGCGTTTTCGGCCGAAAACGTGTACGTTTGCACTTCCCCGCCACAGGGAAGCTGCTAGCCGGGAATTCTCTGCCTGGTTCTACCCGCTGCCCGGAACGCTACGCAGGGCAAAAGCGGTTCTCCTCCTCCGTGCTTGCTTTTTCTCAGAAAGAGCCGTGGTGTGCGTTTTCGCCGGCAAACGCGTTTTCGGCCGAAAACGTGTACGTTTGCACTTCCCCGCCACAGGGAAGCTACTAGCCGGGAATTCTCTGCCTGGTTCTACCCGCTGCCCGGAACGCTACGCAGGGCAAAAGCGGTTCTCGTCCTCCGTGCTTGCTTTTTCTCAGAAAGAGCCGTGGTGTGCGTTTTCGCCGGCAAACGCGTTTTCGGCCGAAAACGTGTACGTTTGCACTTCCCCGCCACAGGGAAGCTGCTAGCCGGGAATTCTCTGCCTGGTTCTACCCGCTGCCCGGAACGCTACGCAGGGCAAAAGCGGTTCTCGTCCTCCGTGCTTGCTTTTTCTCAGAAAGAGCCGTGGTGTGCGTTTTCGCCGGAAAACGCGTTTTCGGCCGAAAACGTGTACGTTTGCACTTCCCCGCCACAGGGAAGCTGCTAGCCGGGAATTCTCTGCCTGGTTCTACCCGCTGCCCGGAACGCTACGCAGGGCAAAAGCGGTTCTCGTCCTCCGTGCTTGCTTTTTCTCAGAAAGAGCCGTGGTGTGCGTTTTCGCCGGAAAACGCGTTTTCGGCCGAAAACGTGTACGTTTGCACTTCCCCGCCACAGGGAAGCTGCTAGCCGGGAATTCTCTGCCTGGTTCTACCCGCTGCCCGGAACGCTACGCAGGGCAAAAGCGGTTCTCGTCCTCCGTGCTTGCTTTTTCTCAGAAAGAGCCGTGGTGTGCGTTTTCGCCGGAAAACGCGTTTTCGGCCGAAAACGTGTACGTTTGCACTTCCCCGCCACAGGGAAGCTGCTAGCCGGGAATTCTCTGCCTGGTTCTACCCGCTGCCCGGAACGCTACGCAGGGCAAAAGCGGTTCTCGTCCTCCGTGCTTGCTTTTTCTCAGAAAGAGCCGTGGTGTGCGTTTTCGCCGGAAAAGGCGTTTTCGGCCGAAAACGTGTACGTTTGCACTTCCCCGCCACAGGGAAGCTGCTAGCCGGGAATTCTCTGCCTGGTTCTACCCGCTGCCCGGAACGCTACGCAGGGCAAAAGCGGTTCTCGTCCTCCGTGCTTGCTTTTTCTCAGAAAGAGCCGTGGTGTGCGTTTTCGCCGGCAAACGCGTTTTCGGCCGAAAACGTGTACGTTTGCACTTCCCCGCCACAGGGAAGCTGCTAGCCGGGAATTCTCTGCCTGGTTCTACCCGCTGCCCGGAACGCTACGCAGGGCAAAAGCGGTTCTCGTCCTCCGTGCTTGCTTTTTCTCAGAAAGAGCCGTGGTGTGCGTTTTCGCCGGAAAACGCGTTTTCGGCCGAAAACGTGTACGTTTGCACTTCCCCGCCACAGGGAAGCTGCTAGCCGGGAATTCTCTGCCTGGTTCTACCCGCTGCCCGGAACGCTACGCAGGGCAAAAGCGGTTCTCGTCCTCCGTGCTTGCTTTTTCTCAGAAAGAGCCGTGGTGTGCGTTTTCGCCGGCAAACGCGTTTTCGGCCGAAAACGTGTACGTTTGCACTTCCCCGCCACAGGGAAGCTGCTAGCCGGGAATTCTCTGCCTGGTTCTACCCGCTGCCCGGAACGCTACGCAGGGCAAAAGCGGTTCTCGTCCTCCGTGCTTGCTTTTTCTCAGAATGAGCCGTGGTGTGCGTTTTCGCCGGAAAACGCGTTTTCGGCCGAAAACTTGTACGTTTGCACTTCCCCGCCACAGGGAAGCTGCTAGCCGGGAATTCTCTGCCTGGTTCTACCCGCTGCCCGGAACGCTACGCAGGGCAAAAGCGGTTCTCGTCCTCCGTGCTTGCTTTTTCTCAGAAAGTGCCGTGGCGTGCGTTTTCGCCGGAAAACGCGTTTTCGGCCGAAAACGTGTACGTTTGCACTTCCCCGCCACAGGGAAGCTGCTAGCCGGGAATTCTCTGCCTGGTTCTACCCGCTGCCCGGAACGCTACGCAGGGCAAAAGCGGTTCTCGTCCTCCGTGCTTGCTTTTTCTCAGAAAGAGCCGTGGTGTGCGTTTTCGCCGGCAAACGCGTTTTCGGCCGAAAACGTGTACGTTTGCACTTCCCCGCCACAGGGAAGCTGCTAGCCGGGAATTCTCTGCCTGGTTCTACCCGCTGCCCGGAAAGCTACGCAGGGCAAAAGCGGTTCTCGTCCTCCGTGCTTGCTTTTTCTCAGAAAGAGCCGTGGTGTGCGTTTTCGCCGGCAAACGCGTTTTCGGCCGAAAACGTGTACGTTTGCACTTCCCCGCCACAGGGAAGCTGCTAGCCGCGAATTCTCTGCCTGGTTCTACCCGCTGCCCGGAACGCTACGCAGGGCAAAAGCGGTTCTCGTCCTCCGTGCTTGCTTTTTCTCAGAAAGAGCCGTGGTGTGCGTTTTCGCCGGAAAACGCGTTTTCGGCCGAAAACGTGTACGTTTGCACTTCCCCGCCACAGGGAAGCTGCTAGCCGGGAATTCTCTGCCTGGTTCTACCCGCTGCCCGGAACGCTACGCAGGGCAAAAGCGGTTCTCGTCCTCCGTGCTTGCTTTTTCTCAGAAAGAGCCGTGGTGTGCGTTTTCGCCGGCAAACGCGTTTTCGGCCGAAAACGTGTACGTTTGCACTTCCCCGCCACAGGGAAGCTGCTAGCCGGGAATTCTCTGCCTGGTTCTACCCGCTGCCCGGAACGCTACGCAGGGCAAAAGCGGTTCTCGTCCTCCGTGCTTGCTTTTTCTCAGAAAGAGCCGTGGTGTGCGTTTTCGCCGGCAAACGCGTTTTCGGCCGAAAACGTGTACGTTTGCACTTCCCCGCCACAGGGAAGCTGCTAGCCGGGAATTCTCTGCCTGGTTCTACCCGCTGCCCGGAACGCTACGCAGGGCAAAAGCGGTTCTCGTCCTCCGTGCTTGCTTTTTCTCAGAAAGAGCCGTGGTGTGCGTTTTCGCCGGAAAACGCGTTTTCGGCCGAAAACGTGTACGTTTGCACTTCCCCGCCACAGGGAAGCTGCTAGCCGGGAATTCTCTGCCTGGTTCTACCCGCTGCCCGGAACGCTACGCAGGGCAAAAGCGGTTCTCGTCCTCCGTGCTTGCTTTTTCTCAGAAAGAGCCGTGGTGTGCGTTTTCGCCGGAAAACGCGTTTTCGGCCGAAAACGTGTACGTTTGCACTTCCCCGCCACAGGGAAGCTGCTAGCCGGGAATTCTCTGCCTGGTTCTACCCGCTGCCCGGAACGCTACGCAGGGCAAAAGCGGTTCTCGTCCTCCGTGCTTGCTTTTTCTCAGAAAGAGCCATGGTGTGCGTTTTCGCCGGAAAACGCGTTTTCGGCCGAAAACGTGTACGTTTGCACTTCCCCGCCACAGGGAAGCTGCTAGCCGGGAATTCTCTGCCTGGTTCTACCCGCTGCCCGGAACGCTACGCAGGGCAAAAGCGGTTCTCGTCCTCCGTGTTTGCTTTTTCTCAGAAAGAGCCGTGGTGTGCGTTTTCGCCGGCAAACGCGTTTTCGGCCGAAAACGTGTACGTTTGCACTTCCCCGCCACAGGGAAGCTGCTAGCCGGGAATTCTCTGCCTGGTTCTACCCGCTGCCCGGAACGTTACGCAGGGCAAAAGCGGTTCTCGTCCTCCGTGCTTGCTTTTTCTCAGAAAGAGCCGTGGTGTGCGTTTTCGCCGGAAAACGCGTTTTCGGCCGAAAACGTGTACGTTTGCACTTCCCCGCCACAGGGAAGCTGCTAGCCGGGAATTCTCTGCCTGGTTCTACCCGCTGCCCGGAACGCTACGCAGGGCAAAAGCGGTTCTCGTCCTCCGTGCTTGCTTTTTCTCAGAAAGAGCCGTGGTGTGCGTTTTCGCCGGCAAACGCGTTTTCGGCCGAAAACGTGTACGTTTGCACTTCCCCGCCACAGGGAAGCTGCTAGCCGGGAATTCTCTGCCTGGTTCTACCCGCTGCCCGGAACGCTACGCAGGGCAAAAGCGGTTCTCGTCCTCCGTGCTTGCTTTTTCTCAGAAAGAGCCGTGGTGTGCGTTTTCGCCGGAAAACGCGTTTTCGGCCGAAAACGTGTACGTTTGCACTTCCCCGCCACAGGGAAGCTGCTAGCCGGGAATTCTCTGCCTGGTTCTACCCGCTGCCCGGAACGCTACGCAGGGCAAAAGCGGTTCTCGTCCTCCGTGCTTGCTTTTTCTCAGAAAGAGCCGTGGTGTGCGTTTTCGCCGGAAAACGCGTTTTCGGCCGAAAACGTGTACGTTTGCACTTCCCCGCCACAGGGAAGCTGCTAGTCGGGAATTCTCTGCCTGGTTCTACCCGCTGCCCGGAACGCTACGCAGGGCAAAAGCGGTTCTCGTCCTCCGTGCTTGCTTTTTCTCAGAAAGAGCCGTGGTGTGCGTTTTCGGCAGAAAACGCGTTTTCGGCCGAAAACGTGTACGTTTGCACTTCCCCGCCACAGGGAAGCTGCTAGTCGGGAATTCTCTGCCTGGTTCTACCCGCTGCCCGGAACGCTACGCAGGGCAAAAGCGGTTCTCGTCCTCCGTGCTTGCTTTTTCTCAGAAAGAGCCGTGGTGTGCGTTTTCGCTAGAAAACGCGTTTTCGGCCGAAAACGTGTACGTTTGCACTTCCCCGCCACAGGGAAGCTGCTAGCCGGGAATTCTCTGCCTGGTTCTACCCGCTGCCCGGAACGTTACGCAGGGCAAAAGCGGTTCTCGTCCTCCGTGCTTGCTTTTTCTCAGAAAGAGCCGTGGTGTGCGTTTTCGCCGGAAAACGCGTTTTCGGCCGAAAACGTGTACGTTTGCACTTCCCCGCCACAGGGAAGCTGCTAGCCGCGAATTCTCTGCCTGGTTCTACCCGCTGCCCGGAACGCTACGCAGGGCAAAAGCGGTTCTCGTCCTCCGTGCTTGCTTTTTCTCAGAAAGAGCCGTGGCGTGCGTTTTCGCCGGAAAACGCGTTTTCGGCCGAAAACGTGTACGTTTGCACTTCCCCGCCACAGGGAAGCTGCTAGCCGGGAATTCTCTGCCTGGTTCTACCCGCTGCCCGGAACGCTACGCAGGGCAAAAGCGGTTCTCGTCCTCCGTGCTTGCTTTTTCTCAGAAAGAGCCGTGGCGTGCGTTTTCGCCGGCAAACGCGTTTTCGGCCGAAAACGTGTACGTTTGCACTTCCCCGCCACAGGGAAGCTGCTAGCTGGGAATTCTCTGCCTGGTTCTACCCGCTGCCCGGAACGCTACGCAGGGCAAAAGCGGTTCTCGTCCTCCGTGCTTGCTTTTTCTCAGAAAGAGCCGTGGTGTGCGTTTTCGCCGGAAAACGCGTTTTCGGCCGAAAACGTGTACGTTTGCACTTCCCCGCCACAGGGAAGCTGCTAGCTGGGAATTCTCTGCCTGGTTCTACCCGCTGCCCGGAATGCTATGCAGGGCAAAAGCGGTTCTCGTCCTCCGTGCTTGCTTTTTCTCAGAAAGAGCCGTGGTGTGCGTTTTCGCCGGAAAACGCGTTTTCGGCCGAAAATGTGTACGTTTGCACTTCCCCGCCACAGGGAAGCTGCTAGCCGGGAATTCTCTGCCTGGTTCTACCCGCTGCCCGGAACGCTACGCAGGGCAAAAGCGGTTCTCGTCCTCCGTGCTTGCTTTTTCTCAGAAAGAGCCGTGGTGTGCGTTTTCGCCGGCAAACGCGTTTTCGGCCGAAAACGTGTACGTTTGCACTTCCCCGCCACAGGGAAGCTGCTAGCCGGGAATTCTCTGCCTGGTTCTACCCGCTGCCCGGAACGCTACGCAGGGCAAAAGCGGTTCTCGTCCTCCGTGCTTGCTTTTTCTCAGAAAGAGCCGTGGTGTGCATTTTCGCCGGCAAACGCGTTTTCGGCCGAAAACGTGTACGTTTGCACTTCCCCGCCACAGGGAAGCTGCTAGCCGGGAATTCTCTGCCTGGTTCTACCCGCTGCCCGGAACGCTACGCAGGGCAAAAGCGGTTCTCGTCCTCCGTGCTTGCTTTTTCTCAGAAAGAGCCGTGGTGTGCGTTTTCGCCGGAAAACGCGTTTTCGGCCGAAAACGTGTACGTTTGCACTTCCCCGCCACAGGGAAGCTGCTAGCCGGGAATTCTCTGCCTGGTTCTACCCGCTGCCCGGAACGCTACGCAGGGCAAAAGCGGTTCTCGTCCTCCGTGCTTGCTTTTTCTCAGAAAGAGCCGTGGTGTGCGTTTCGCCGGAAAACGCGTTTTCGGCCGAAAACGTGTACGTTTGCACTTCCCCGCCACAGGGAAGCTGCTAGCCGGGAATTCTCTGCCTGGTTCTACCCGCTGCCCGGAACGCTACGCAGGGCAAAAGCGGTTCTCGTCCTCCGTGCTTGCTTTTTCTCAGAAAGAGCCGTGGTGTGCGTTTTCGCCGGAAAACGCGTTTTCGGCCGAAAACGTGTACGTTTGCACTTCCCCGCCACAGGGAAGCTGCTAGCCGGGAATTCTCTGCCTGGTTCTACCCGCTGCCCGGAACGCTACGCAGGGCAAAAGCGGTTCTCGTCCTCCGTGCTTGCTTTTTCTCAGAAAGAGCCGTGGTGTGCGTTTTCGCCGGAAAACGCGTTTTCGGCCGAAAACGTGTACGTTTGCACTTCCCCGCCACAGGGAAGCTGCTAGCCGGGAATTCTCTGCCTTGATCTACCCGCTGCCCGGAACGCTACGCAGGGCAAAAGCGGTTCTCGTCCTCCGTGCTTGCTTTTTCTCAGAAAGAGCCGTGGTGTGCGTTTTCGCCGGAAAACGCGTTTTCGGCCGAAAACGTGTACGTTTGCACTTCCCCGCCACAGGGAAGCTGCTAGCCGGGAATTCTCTGCCTGGTTCTACCCGCTGCCCGGAACGCTACGCAGGGCAAAAGCGGTTCTCGTCCTCCGTGCTTGCTTTTTCTCAGAAAGAGCCGTGGTGTGCGTTTTCGCCGGAAAACGCGTTTTCGGCCGAAAACGTGTACGTTTGCACTTCCCCGCCACAGGGAAGCTGCTAGCCGGGAATTCTCTGCCTGGTTCTACCCGCTGCCCGGAACGCTACGCAGGGCAAAAGCGGTTCTCGTCCTCCGTGCTTGCTTTTTCTCAGAAAGAGCCGTGGTGTGCGTTTTCGCCGGAAAACGCGTTTTCGGCCGAAAACGTGTACGTTTGCACTTCCCCGCCACAGGGAAGCTGCTAGCCGGGAATTCTCTGCCTGGTTCTACCCGCTGCCCGGAACGCTACGCAGGGCAAAAGCGGTTCTCGTCCTCCGTGGTTGCTTTTTCTCAGAAAGAGCCGTGGTGTGCGTTTTCGCCGGCAAACGCGTTTTCGGCCGAAAACGTGTACGTTTGCACTTCCCCGCCACAGGGAAGCTGCTAGCCGGGAATTCTCTGCCTGGTTCTACCCGCTGCCCGGAACGCTACGCAGGGCAAAAGCGGTTCTCGTCCTCCGTGCTTGCTTTTTCTCAGAAAGAGCCGTGGTGTGCGTTTTCGCCGGAAAACGCGTTTTCGGCCGAAAACGTGTTCGTTTGCACTTCCCCGCCACAGGGAAGCTGCTAGCCGGGAATTCTCTGCCTGGTTCTACCCGCTGCCCGGAACGCTACGCAGGGCAAAAGCGGTTCTCGTCCTCCGTGCTTGCTTTTTCTCAGAAAGAGCCGTGGTGTGCGTTTTCGCCGGAAAACGCGTTTTCGGCCGAAAACGTGTACGTTTGCACTTCCCCGCCACAGGGAAGCTGCTAGCCGGGAATTCTCTGCCTGGTTCTACCCGCTGCCCGGAACGCTACGCAGGGCAAAAGCGGTTCTCGTCCTCCGTGCTTGCTTTTTCTCAGAAAGAGCCGTGGTGTGCGTTTTCGCCGGCAAACGCGTTTTCGGCCGAAAACGTGTACGTTTGCACTTCCCCGCCACAGGGAAGCTGCTAGCCGGGAATTCTCTGCCTGGTTCTACCCGCTGCCCGGAACGCTACGCAGGGCAAAAGCGGTTCTCGTCCTCCGTGCTTGCTTTTTCTCAGAAAGAGCCGTGGTGTGCGTTTTCGCCGGCAAACGCGTTTTCGGCCGAAAACGTGTACGTTTGCACTTCCCCGCCACAGGGAAGCTGCTAGCCGGGAATTCTCTGCCTGGTTGTACCCGCTGCCCGGAACGCTACGCAGGGCAAAAGCGGTTCTCGTCCTCCGTGCTTGCTTTTTCTCAGAAAGAGCCGTGGTGTGCGTTTTCGCCGGCAAACGCGTTTTCGGCCGAAAACGTGTACGTTTGCACTTCCCCGCCACAGGGAAGCTGCTAGCCGGGAATTCTCTGCCTGGTTCTACCCGCTGCCCGGAACGCTACGCAGGGCAAAAGCGGTTCTCGTCCTCCGTGCTTGCTTTTTCTCAGAAAGAGCCGTGGTGTGCGTTTTCGCCGGAAAACGCGTTTTCGGCCGAAAACGTGTACGTTTGCACTTCCCCGCCACAGGGAAGCTGCTAGCCGGGAATTCTCTGCCTGGTTCTACCCGCTGCCCGGAACGCTACGCAGGGCAAAAGCGGTTCTCGTCCTCCGTGCTTGCTTTTTCTCAGAAAGAGCCGTGGTGTGCGTTTTCGCCGGAAAACGCGTTTTCGGCCGAAAACGTGTACGTTTGCACTTCCCCGCCACAGGGAAGCTGCTAGCCGGGAATTCTCTGCCTGGTTCTACCCGCTGCCCGGAACGCTACGCAGGGCAAAAGCGGTTCTCGTCCTCCGTGCTTGCTTTTTCTCAGAAAGAGCCGTGGTGTGCGTTTTCGCCGGAAAACGCGTTTTCGGCCGAAAACGTGTACGTTTGCACTTCCCCGCCACATGGAAGCTGCTAGCCGCGAATTCTCTGCCTGGTTCTACCCGCTGCCCGGAACGCTACGCAGGGCAAAAGCGGTTCTCGTCCTCCGTGCTTGCTTTTTCTCAGAAAGAGCCGTGGTGTGCGTTTTCGCCGGCAAACGCGTTTTCGGCCGAAAACGTGTACGTTTGCACTTCCCCGCCACAGGGAAGCTGCTAGCCGGGAATTCTCTGCCTGGTTCTACCCGCTGCCCGGAACGCTACGCAGGGCAAAAGCGGTTCTCGTCCTCCGTGCTTGCTTTTTCTCAGAAAGAGCCGTGGTGTGCGTTTTCGCCGGCAAACGCGTTTTCGGCCGAAAACGTGTACGTTTGCACTTCCCCGCCACAGGGAAGCTGCTAGCCGGGAATTCTCTGCCTGGTTCTACCCGCTGCCCGGAACGTTACGCAGGGCAAAAGCGGTTCTCGTCCTCCGTGCTTGCTTTTTCTCAGAAAGAGCCGTGGTGTGCGTTTTCGCCGGAAAACGCGTTTTCGGCCGAAAACGTGTACGTTTGCACTTCCCCGCCACAGGGAAGCTGCTAGCCGGGAATTCTCTGCCTGGTTCTACCCGCTGCCCGGAACGCTACGCAGGGCAAAAGCGGTTCTCGTCCTCCGTGCTTGCTTTTTCTCAGAAAGAGCCGTGGTGTGCGTTTTCGCCGGCAAACGCGTTTTCGGCCGAAAACGTGTACGTTTGCACTTCCCCGCCACAGGGAAGCTGCTAGCCGGGAATTCTCTGCCTGGTTCTACCCGCTGCCCGGAACGCTACGCAGGGCAAAAGCGGTTCTCGTCCTCCGTGCTTGCTTTTTCTCAGAAAGAGCCGTGGTGTGCGTTTTAGCCGGAAAACGCGTTTTCGGCCGAAAACGTGTACGTTTGCACTTCCCCGCCACAGGGAAGCGGCTAGCCGGGAATTCTCTGCCTGGTTCTACCCGCTGCCCGGAACGCTACGCAGGGCAAAAGCGGTTCTCGTCCTCCGTGCTTGCTTTTTCTCAGAAAGAGCCGTGGTGTGCGTTTTCGCCGGCAAACGCGTTTTCGGCCGAAAACGTGTACGTTTGCACTTCCCCGCCACAGGGAAGCTGCTAGCCGGGAATTCTCTGCCTGGTTCTACCCGCTGCCCGGAACGCTACGCAGGGCAAAAGCGGTTCTCGTCCTCCGTGCTTGCTTTTTCTCAGAAAGAGCCGTGGTGTGCGTTTTCGGCAGAAAACGCGTTTTCGGCTGAAAACGTGTACGTTTGCACTTCCCTGCCACAGGGAAGCTGCTAGCCGGGAATTCTCTGCCTGGTTCTACCCGCTGCCCGGAACGCTACGCAGGGCAAAAGCGGTTCTCGTCCTCCGTGCTTGCTTTTTCTCAGAAAGAGCCGTGGTGTGCGTTTTCGCTAGAAAACGCGTTTTCGGCCGAAAACGTGTACGTTTGCACTTCCCCGCCACAGGGAAGCTGCTAGCCGGGAATTCTCTGCCTGGTTCTACCCGCTGCCCGGAACGTTACGCAGGGCAAAAGCGGTTCTCGTCCTCCGTGCTTGCTTTTTCTCAGAAAGAGCCGTGGTGTGCGTTTTCGCCGGAAAACGCGTTTTCGGCCGAAAACGTGTACGTTTGCACTTCCCCGCCACAGGGAAGCTGCTAGCCGCGAATTCTCTGCCTGGTTCTACCCGCTGCCCGGAACGCTACGCAGGGCAAAAGCGGTTCTCGTCCTCCGTGCTTGCTTTTTCTCAGAAAGAGCCGTGGTGTGCGTTTTCGCCGGAAAACGCGTTTTCGGCCGAAAACGTGTACGTTTGCACTTCCCCGCCACAGGGAAGCTGCTAGCCGGGAATTCTCTGCCTGGTTCTACCCGCTGCCCGGAACGCTACGCAGGGCAAAAGCGGTTCTCGTCCTCCGTGCTTGCTTTTTCTCAGAAAGAGCCGTGGCGTGCGTTTTCGCCGGAAAACGCGTTTTAGGCCGAAAACGTGTACGTTTGCACTTCCCCGCCACAGGGAAGCTGCTAGCCGGGAATTCTCTGCCTGGTTCTACCCGCTGCCCGGAACGCTACGCAGGGCAAAAGCGGTTCTCGTCCTCCGTGCTTGCTTTTTCTCAGAAAGAGCCGTGGTGTGCGTTTTCGCCGGAAAACGCGTTTTCGGCCGAAAACGTGTACGTTTGCACTTCCCCGCCACAGGGAAGCTGCTAGCTGGGAATTCTCTGCCTGGTTCTACCCGCTGCCCGGAACGCTATGCAGGTCAAAAGCGGTTCTCGTCCTCCGTGCTTGCTTTTTCTCAGAAAGAGCCGTGGTGTGCGTTTTCGCCGGCAAACGCGTTTTCGGCCGAAAACGTGTACGTTTGCACTTCCCCGCCACAGGGAAGCTGCTAGCCGGGAATTCTCTGCCTGGTTCTACCCGCTGCCCGGAACGCTACGCAGGGCAAAAGCGGTTCTCGTCCTCCGTGCTTGCTTTTTCTCAGAAAGAGCCGTGGTGTGCGTTTTCGCCGGCAAACGCGTTTTCGGCCGAAAACGTGTACGTTTGCACTTCCCCGCCACAGGGAAGCTGCTAGCCGGGAATTCTCTGCCTGGTTCTACCCGCTGCCCGGAACGCTACGCAGGGCAAAAGCGGTTCTCGTCCTCCGTGCTTGCTTTTTCTCAGAAAGAGCCGTGGTGTGCGTTTTCGCCGGAAAACGCGTTTTCGGCCGAAAACGTGTACGTTTGCACTTCCCCGCCACAGGGAAGCTGCTAGCCGGGAATTCTCTGCCTGGTTCTACCCGCTGCCCGGAACGCTACGCAGGGCAAAAGCGGTTCTCGTCCTCCGTGCTTGCTTTTTCTCAGAAAGAGCCGTGGTGTGCCTTTTCGCCGGAAAACGCGTTTTCGGCCGAAAACGTGTACGTTTGCACTTCCCCGCCACAGGGAAGCTGCTAGCCGGGAATTCTCTGCCTGGTTCTACCCGCTGCCCGGAACGCTACGCAGGGCAAAAGCGGTTCTCGTCCTCCGTGCTTGCTTTTTCTCAGAAAGAGCCGTGGTGTGCGTTTTCGCCGGAAAACGCGTTTTCGGCCGAAAACGTGTACGTTTGCACTTCCCCGCCACAGGGAAGCTGCTAGCCGGGAATTCTCTGCCTGGTTCTACCCGCTGCCCGGAACGCTACGCAGGGCAAAAGCGGTTCTCGTCCTCCGTGCTTGCTTTTTCTCAGAAAGAGCCGTGGTGTGCGTTTTCGCCGGAAAACGCGTTTTCGGCCGAAAACGTGTACGTTTGCACTTCCCCGCCACAGCGAAGCTGCTAGCCGGGAATTCTCTGCCTGGTTCTACCCGCTGCCCGGAACGCTACGCAGGGCAAAAGCGGTTCTCGTCCTCCGTGCTTGCTTTTTCTCAGAAAGAGCCGTGGTGTGCGTTTTCGCCGGCAAACGCGTTTTCGGCCGAAAACGTGTACGTTTGCACTTCCCCGCCACAGGGAAGCTGCTAGCCGGGAATTCTCTGCCTGGTTCTACCCGCTGCCCGGAACGCTACGCAGGGCAAAAGCGGTTCTCGTCCTCCGTGCTTGCTTTTTCTCAGAAAGAGCCGTGGTGTGCGTTTTCGCCGGAAAACGCGTTTTCGGCCGAAAACGTGTACGTTTGCACTTCCCCGCCACAGGGAAGCTGCTAGCCGGGAATTCTCTGCCTGGTTCTACCCGCTGCCCGGAACGCTACGCAGGGCAAAAGCGGTTCTCGTCCTCCGTGCTTGCTTTTTCTCAGAAAGAGCCGTGGTGTGCGTTTTCGCCGGAAAACGCGTTTTCGGCCGAAAACGTGTACGTTTGCACTTCCCCGCCACAGGGAAGCTGCTAGCCGGGAATTCTCTGCCTGGTTCTACCCGCTGCCCGGAACGCTACGCAGGGCAAAAGCGGTTCTCGTCCTCCGTGCTTGCTTTTTCTCAGAAAGAGCCGTGGTGTGCGTTTTCGCCGGAAAACGCGTTTTCGGCCGAAAACGTGTACGTTTGCACTTCCCCGCCACAGGGAAGCTGCTAGCCGGGAATTCTCTGCCTGGTTCTACCCGCTGCCCGGAACGCTACGCAGGGCAAAAGCGGTTCTCGTCCTCCGTGCTTGCTTTTTCTCAGAAAGAGCTGTGGTGTGCGTTTTCGCCGGAAAACGCGTTTTCGGCCGAAAACGTGTACGTTTGCACTTCCCCGCCACAGGGAAGCTGCTAGCCGGGAATTCTCTGCCTGGTTCTACCCGCTGTCCGGAACGCTACCCAGGGCAAAAGCGGTTCTCGTCCTCCGTGCTTGCTTTTTCTCAGAAAGAGCCGTGGTGTGCGTTTTCGCCGGCAAACGCGTTTTCGGCCGAAAACGTGTACGTTTGCACTTCCCCGCCACAGGGAAGCTGCTAGCCGGGAATTCTCTGCCTGGTTCTACCCGCTGCCCGGAACGCTACGCAGGGCAAAAGCGGTTCTCGTCCTCCGTGCTTGCTTTTTCTCAGAAAGAGCCGTGGTGTGCGTTTTCGCCGGAAAACGCGTTTTCGGCCGAAAACGTGTACGTTTGCACTTCCCCGCCACAGGGAAGCTGCTAGCCGGGAATTCTCTGCCTGGTTCTACCCGCTGCCCGGAACGCTACGCAGGGCAAAATCGGTTCTCGTCCTCCGTGCTTGCTTTTTCTCAGAAAGAGCCGTGGTGTGCGTTTTCGCCGGCAAACGCGTTTTCGGCCGAAAACGTGTACGTTTGCACTTCCCCGCCACAGGGAAGCTGCTAGCCGGGAATTCTCTGCCTGGTTCTACCCGCTGCCCGGAACGCTACGCAGGGCAAAAGCGGTTCTCGTCCTCCGTGCTTGCTTTTTCTCAGAAAGAGCCGTGGTGTGCGTTTTCGCCGGAAAACGCGTTTTCGGCCGAAAACGTGTACGTTTGCACTTCCCCGCCACAGGGAAGCTGCTAGCCGCGAATTCTCTGCCTGGTTCTACCCGCTGCCCGGAACGCTACGCAGGGCAAAAGCGGTTCTCGTCCTCCGTGCTTGCTTTTTCTCAGAAAGAGCCGTGGTGTGCGTTTTCGCCGGCAAACGCGTTTTCGGCCGAAAACGTGTACGTTTGCACTTCCCCGCCACAGGGAAGCTGCTAGCCGGGAATTCTCTGCCTGGTTCTACCCGCTGCCCGGAACGTTACGCAGGGCAAAAGCGGTTCTCGTCCTCCGTGCTTGCTTTTTCTCAGAAAGAGCCGTGGTGTGCGTTTTCGCCGGAAAACGCGTTTTCGGCCGAAAACGTGTACGTTTGCACTTCCCCGCCACAGGGAAGCTGCTAGCCGGGAATTCTCTGCCTGGTTCTACCCGCTGCCCGGAACGCTACGCAGGGCAAAAGCGGTTCTCGTCCTCCGTGCTTGCTTTTTCTCAGAAAGAGCCGTGGTGTGCGTTTTCGCCGGCAAACGCGTTTTCGGCCGAAAACGTGTACGTTTGCACTTCCCCGCCACAGGGAAGCTGCTAGCCGGGAATTCTCTGCCTGGTTCTACCCGCTGCCCGGAACGCTACGCAGGGCAAAAGCGGTTCTCGTCCTCCGTGCTTGCTTTTTCTCAGAAAGAGCCGTGGTGTGCGTTTTCGCCGGAAAACGCGTTTTCGGCCGAAAACGTGTACGTTTGCACTTCCCCGCCACAGGGAAGCTGCTAGCCGGGAATTCTCTGCCTGGTTCTACCCGCTGCCCGGAACGCTACGCAGGGCAAAAGCGGTTCTCGTCCTCCGTGCTTGCTTTTTCTCAGAAAGAGCCGTGGTGTGCGTTTTCGCCGGAAAACGCGTTTTCGGCCGAAAACGTGTACGTTTGCACTTCCCCGCCACAGGGAAGCTGCTAGCCGGGAATTCTCTGCCTGGTTCTACCCGCTGCCCGGAACGCTACGCAGGGCAAAAGCGGTTCTCGTCCTCCGTGCTTGCTTTTTCTCAGAAAGAGCCGTGGTGTGCGTTTTCGGCAGAAAACGCGTTTTCGGCCGAAAACGTGTACGTTTGCACTTCCCCGCCACAGGGAAGCTGCTAGCCGGGAATTCTCTGCCTGGTTCTACCCGCTGCCCGGAACGCTACGCAGGGCAAAAGCGGTTCTCGTCCTCCGTGCTTGCTTTTTCTCAGAAAGAGCCGTGGTGTGCGTTTTCGCTAGAAAACGCGTTTTCGGCCGAAAACGTGTACGTTTGCACTTCCCCGCCACAGGGAAGCTGCTAGCCGGGAATTCTCTGCCTGGTTCTACCCGCTGCCCGGAACGTTACGCAGGGCAAAAGCGGTTCTCGTCCTCCGTGCTTGCTTTTTCTCAGAAAGAGCCGTGGTGTGCGTTTTCGCCGGAAAACGCGTTTTCGGCCGAAAACGTGTACGTTTGCACTTCCCCGCCACAGGGAAGCTGCTAGCCGCGAATTCTCTGCCTGGTTCTACCCGCTGCCCGGAACGCTACGCAGGGCAAAAGCGGTTCTCGTCCTCCGTGCTTGCTTTTTCTCAGAAAGAGCCGTGGTGTGCGTTTTCGCCGCAAAACGCGTTTTCGGCCGAAAACGTGTACGTTTGCGCTTCCCCGCCACAGGGAAGCTGCTAGCCGGGAATTCTCTGCCTGGTTCTACCCGCTGCCCGGAACGCTACGCAGGGCAAAAGCGGTTCTCGTCCTCCGTGCTTGCTTTTTCTCAGAAAGAGCCGTGGTGTGCGTTTTCGCCGGCAAACGCGTTTTCGGCCGAAAACGTGTACGTTTGCACTTCCCCGCCACAGGGAAGCTGCTAGCCGGGAATTCTCTGCCTGGTTCTACCCGCTGCCCGGAACGCTACGCAGGGCAAAAGCGGTTCTCGTCCTCCGTGCTTGCTTTTTCTCAGAAAGAGCCGTGGTGTGCGTTTTCGCCGGAAAACGCGTTTTCGGCCGAAAACGTGTACGTTTGCACTTCCCCGCCACAGGGAAGCTGCTAGCCGGGAATTCTCTGCCTGGTTCTACCCGCTGCCCGGAACGCTACGCAGGGCAAAAGCGGTTCTCGTCCTCCGTGCTTGCTTTTTCTCAGAAAGAGCCGTGGTGTGCGTTTTCGCCGGAAAACGCGTTTTCGGCCGAAAACGTGTACGTTTGCACTTCCCCGCCACAGGGAAGCTGCTAGCCGGGAATTCTCTGCCTGGTTCTACCCGCTGCCCGGAACGCTACACAGGGCAAAAGCGGTTCTCGTCCTCCGTGCTTGCTTTTTCTCAGAAAGAGCCGTGGTGTGCGTTTTCGCCGGCAAACGCGTTTTCGGCCGAAAACGTGTACGTTTGCACTTCCCCGCCACAGGGAAGCTGCTAGCCGGGAATTCTCTGCCTGGTTCTACCCGCTGCCCGGAACGCTACGCAGGGCAAAAGCGGTTCTCGTCCTCCGTGCTTGCTTTTTCTCAGAAAGAGCCGTGGTGTGCGTTTTCGCCGCAAAACGCGTTTTCGGCCGAAAACGTGTACGTTTGCGCTTCCCCGCCACAGGGAAGCTGCTAGCCGGGAATTCTCTGCCTGGTTCTACCCGCTGCCCGGAACGCTACGCAGGGCAAAAGCGGTTCTCGTCCTCCGTGCTTGCTTTTTCTCAGAAAGAGCCGTGGTGTGCATTTTCGCCGGAAAACGCGTTTTCGGCCGAAAACGTGTACGTTTGCACTTCCCCGCCACAGGGAAGCTGCTAGCCGGGAATTCTCTGCCTGGTTCTACCCGCTGCCCGGAACGCTACACAGGGCAAAAGCGGTTCTCGTCCTCCGTGCTTGCTTTTTCTCAGAAAGAGCCGTGGTGTGCGTTTTCGCCGGAAAACGCGTTTTCGGCCGAAAACGTGTACGTTTGCACTTCCCCGCCACAGGGAAGCTGCTAGCCGGGAATTCTCTGCCTGGTTCTACCCGCTGCCCGGAACGCTACGCAGGGCAAAAGCGGTTCTCGTCCTCCGTGCTTGCTTTTTCTCAGAAAGAGCCGTGGTGTGCGTTTTCGCCGGAAAACGCGTTTTCGGCCGAAAACGTGTACGTTTGCACTTCCCCGCCACAGGGAAGCTGCTAGCCGGGAATTCTCTGCCTGGTTCTACCCGCTGCCCGGAACGCTACGCAGGGCAAAAGCGGTTCTCGTCCTCCGTGCTTGCTTTTTCTCAGAAAGAGCCGTGGTGTGCGTTTTCGCCGGAAAACGCGTTTTCGGCCGAAAACGTGTACGTTTGCACTTCCCCGCCACAGGGAAGCTGCTAGCCGGGAATTCTCTGCCTGGTTCTACCCGCTGCCCGGAACGCTACGCAGGGCAAAAGCGGTTCTCGTCCTCCGTGCTTGCTTTTTCTCAGAAAGAGCCGTGGTGTGCGTTTTCGCCGGAAAACGCGTTTTCGGCCGAAAACGTGTACGTTTGCACTTCCCCGCCACAGGGAAGCTGCTAGCCGGGAATTCTCTGCCTGGTTCTACCCGCTGCCCGGAACGCTACGCAGGGCAAAAGCGGTTCTCGTCCACCGTGCTTGCTTTTTCTCAGAAAGAGCCGTGGTGTGCGTTTTCGCCGGCAAACGCGTTTTCGGCCGAAAACGTGTACGTTTGCACTTCCCCGCCACAGGGAAGCTGCTAGCCGGGAATTCTCTGCCTGGTTCTACCCGCTGCCCGGAACGTTACGCAGGGCAAAAGCGGTTCTCGTCCTCCGTGCTTGCTTTTTCTCAGAAAGAGCCGTGGTGTGCGTTTCCGCCGGCAAACGCGTTTTCGGCCGAAAACGTGTACGTTTGCACTTCCCCGCCACAGGGAAGCTGCTAGCCGGGAATTCTCTGCCTGGTTCTACCCGCTGCCCGGAACGCTACGCAGGGCAAAAGCGGTTCTCGTCCTCCGTGCTTGCTTTTTCTCAGAAAGAGCCGTGGTGTGCGTTTTCGCCGGCAAACGCGTTTTCGGCCGAAAACGTGTACGTTTGCACTTCCCCGCCACAGGGAAGCTGCTAGCCGCGAATTCTCTGCCTGGTTCTACCCGCTGCCCGGAACGCTACGCAGGGCAAAAGCGGTTCTCGTCCTCCGTGCTTGCTTTTTCTCAGAAAGAGCCGTGGTGTGCGTTTTCGCCGGCAAACGCGTTTTCGGCCGAAAACGTGTACGATTGCACTTCCCCGCCACAGGGAAGCTGCTAGCCGGAAATTCTCTGCCTGGTTCTACCCGCTGCCTGGAACGTTACGCAGGGCAAAAGCGGTTCTCGTCCTCCGTGCTTGCTTTTTCTCAGAAAGAGCCGTGGTGTGCGTTTTCGCCGGCAAACGCGTTTTCGGCCGAAAACGTGTACGTTTGCACTTCCCCGCCACAGGGAAGCTGCTAGCCGGGAATTCTCTGCCTGGTTCTACCCGCTGCCCGGAACGCTACGCAGGGCAAAAGCGGTTCTCGTCCTCCATGCTTGCTTTTTCTCAGAAAGAGCCGTGGTGTGCGTTTTCGCCGGCAAACGCGTTTTCGGCCGAAAACGTGTACGTTTACACTTCCCCGCCACAGGGAAGCTGCTAGCCGGGAATTCTCTGCCTGGTTCTACCCGCTGCCCGGAACGCTACGCAGGGCAAAAGCGGTTCTCGTCCTCCGTGCTTGCTTTTTCTCTGAAAGAGCCGTGGTGTGCGTTTTCGCCGGAAAACGCGTTTTCGGCCGAAAACGTGTACGTTTGCACTTCCCCGCCACAGGGAAGCTGCTAGCCGGGAATTCTCTGCCTGGTTCTACCCGCTGCCCGGAACGCTACGCAGGGCAAAAGCGGTTGTCGTCCTCCGTGCTTGCTTTTTCTCAGAAAGAGCCGTGGTGTGCGTTTTCGCCGGAAAACGCGTTTTCGGTCGAAAACGTGTACGTTTGCACTTCCCCGCCACAGGGAAGCTTCTAGCCGGGAATTCTCTGCCTGGTTCTACCCGCTGCCCGGAACGCTACGCAGGGCAAAAGCGGTTCTCGTCCACCGTGCTTGCTTTATCTCAGAAAGAGCCGTGGTGTGCGTTTTCGCCGGCAAACGCGTTTTCGGCCGAAAACGTGTACGTTTGCACTTCCCCGCCACAGGGAAGCTGCTAGCCGGGAATTCTCTGCCTGGTTCTACCCGCTGCCCGGAACGTTACGCAGGGCAAAAGCGGTTCTCGTCCTCCGTGCTTGCTTTTTCTCAGAAAGAGCCGTGGTGTGCGTTTTCGCCGGCAAACGCGTTTTCGGCCGAAAACGTGTACGTTTGCACTTCCCCGCCACAGGGAAGCTGCTAGCCGCGAATTCTCTGCCTGGTTCTACCCGCTGCCCGGAACGCTACGCAGGGCAAAAGCGGTTCTCGTCCTCCGTGCTTGCTTTTTCTCAGAAAGAGCCGTGGTGTGCGTTTTCGCCGGCAAACGCGTTTTCGGCCGAAAACGTGTACGTTTGCACTTCCCCGCCACAGGGAAGCTGCTAGCCGGGAATTCTCTGCCTGGTTCTACCCGCTGCCCGGAACGCTACGCAGGGCAAAAGCGGTTCTCGTCCTCCGTGCTTGCTTTTTCTCAGAAAGAGCCGTGGTGTGCGTTTTCGCCGGCAAACGCGTTTTCGGCCGAAAACGTGTACGTTTGCACTTCCCCGCCACAGGGAAGCTGCTAGCCGGGAATTCTCTGCCTGGTTCTACCCGCTGCCCGGAACGCTACGCAGGGCAAAAGCGGTTCTCGTCCTCCGTGCTTGCTTTTTCTCAGAAAGAGCCGTGGTGTGCGTTTTCGCCGGAAAACGCGTTTTCGGCCGAAAACGTGTACGTTTGCACTTCCCCGCCACAGGGAAGCTGCTAGCCGGGAATTCTTTGCCTGGTTCTACCCGCTGCCCGGAACGCTACGCAGGGCAAAAGCGGTTGTCGTCCTCCGTGCTTGCTTTTTCTCAGAAAGAGCCGTGGTGTGCGTTTTCGCCGGAAAACGCGTTTTCGGCCGAAAACGTGTACGTTTGCACTTCCCCGCCACAGGGAAGCTGCTAGCCGGGAATTCTCTGCCTGGTTCTACCCGCTGCCCGGAACGCTACGCAGGGCAAAAGCGGTTCTCGTCCTCCGTGCTTGCTTTTTCTCAGAAAGAGCCGTGGTGTGCGTTTTCGCCGGAAAACGCGTTTTCGGCCGAAAACGTGTACGTTTGCACTTCCCCGCCACAGGGAAGCTGCTAGCCGGGAATTCTCTGCCTGGTTCTACCCGCTGCCCGGAACGCTACGCAGGGCAAAAGCGGTTGTCGTCCTCCGTGCTTGCTTTTTCTCAGAAAGAGCCGTGGTGTGCGTTTTCGCCGGAAAACGCGTTTTCGGTCGAAAACGTGTACGTTTGCACTTCCCCGCCACAGGGAAGCTTCTAGCCGGGAATTCTCTGCCTGGTTCTACCCGCTGCCCGGAACGCTACGCAGGGCAAAAGCGGTTCTCGTCCACCGTGCTTGCTTTATCTCAGAAAGAGCCGTGGTGTGCGTTTTCGCCGGCAAACGCGTTTTCGGCCGAAAACGTGTACGTTTGCACTTCCCCGCCACAGGGAAGCTGCTAGCCGGGAATTCTCTGCCTGGTTCTACCCGCTGCCCGGAACGTTACGCAGGGCAAAAGCGGTTCTCGTCCTCCGTGCTTGCTTTTTCTCAGAAAGAGCCGTGGTGTGCGTTTTCGCCGGCAAACGCGTTTTCGGCCGAAAACGTGTACGTTTGCACTTCCCCGCCACAGGGAAGCTGCTAGCCGCGAATTCTCTGCCTGGTTCTACCCGCTGCCCGGAACGCTACGCAGGGCAAAAGCGGTTCTCGTCCTCCGTGCTTGCTTTTTCTCAGAAAGAGCCGTGGTGTGCGTTTTCGCCGGCAAACGCGTTTTCGGCCGAAAACGTGTACGTTTGCACTTCCCCGCCACAGGGAAGCTGCTAGCCGGGAATTCTCTGCCTGGTTCTACCCGCTGCCCGGAACGCTACGCAGGGCAAAAGCGGTTCTCGTCCTCCGTGCTTGCTTTTTCTCAGAAAGAGCCGTGGTGTGCGTTTTCGCCGGCAAACGCGTTTTCGGCCGAAAACGTGTACGTTTGCACTTCCCCGCCACAGGGAAGCTGCTAGCCGGGAATTCTCTGCCTGGTTCTACCCGCTGCCCGGAACGCTACGCAGGGCAAAAGCGGTTCTCGTCCTCCGTGCTTGCTTTTTCTCAGAAAGAGCCGTGGTGTGCGTTTTCGCCGGAAAACGCGTTTTCGGCCGAAAACGTGTACGTTTGCACTTCCCCGCCACAGGGAAGCTGCTAGCCGGGAATTCTTTGCCTGGTTCTACCCGCTGCCCGGAACGCTACGCAGGGCAAAAGCGGTTGTCGTCCTCCGTGCTTGCTTTTTCTCAGAAAGAGCCGTGGTGTGCGTTTTCGCCGGAAAACGCGTTTTCGGCCGAAAACGTGTACGTTTGCACTTCCCCGCCACAGGGAAGCTGCTAGCCGGGAATTCTCTGCCTGGTTCTACCCGCTGCCCGGAACGCTACGCAGGGCAAAAGCGGTTGTCGTCCTCCGTGCTTGCTTTTTCTCAGAAAGAGCCGTGGTGTGCGTTTTCGCCGGCAAACGCGTTTTCGGCCGAAAACGTGTACGTTTGCACTTCCCCGCCACAGGGAAGCTGCTAGCCGGGAATTCTCTGCCTGGTTCTACCCGCTGCCCGGAACGCTACGCAGGGCAAAAGCGGTTCTCGTCCTCCGTGCTTGCTTTTTCTCAGAAAGAGCCGTGGTGTGCGTTTTCGCCGGAAAACGCGTTTTCGGCCGAAAACGTGTACGTTTGCACTTCCCCGCCACAGGGAAGCTGCTAGCCGGGAATTCTCTGCCTGGTTCTACCCGCTGCCCGGAACGCTACGCAGGGCAAAAGCGGTTCTCGTCCTCCGTGCTTGCTTTTTCTCAGAAAGAGCCGTGGTGTGCGTTTTCGCCGGCAAACGCGTTTTCGGCCGAAAACGTGTACGTTTGCACTTCCCCGCCACAGGGAAGCTGCTAGCCGGGAATTCTCTGCCTGGTTCTACCCGCTGCCCGGAACGCTACGCAGGGCAAAAGCGGTTCTCGTCCTCCGTGCTTGCTTTTTCTCAGAAAGAGCCGTGGTGTGCGTTTTCGCCGGAAAACGCGTTTTCGGCCGAAAACATGTACGTTTGCACTTCCCCGCCACAGGGAAGCTGCTAGCCGGGAATTCTCTGCCTGGTTCTACCCGCTGCCCGGAACGTTACGCAGGGCAAAAGCGGTTGTCGTCCTCCGTGCTTGCTTTTTCTCAGAAAGAGCCGTGGTGTGCGTTTTCGCCGCAAAACGCGTTTTCGGCCGAAAACGTGTACGTTTGCGCTTCCCCGCCACAGGGAAGCTGCTAGCCGGGAATTCTCTGCCTGGTTCTACCCGCTGCCCGGAACGCTACGCAGGGCAAAAGCGGTTCTCGTCCTCCGTGCTTGCTTTTTCTCAGAAAGAGCCGTGGTGTGCGTTTTCGCCGGAAAACGCGTTTTCGGCCGAAAACGTGTACGTTTGCACTTCCCCGCCACAGGGAAGCTGCTAGCCGGGAATTCTCTGCCTGGTTCTACCCGCTGCCCGGAACGCTACGCAGGGCAAAAGCGGTTCTCGTCCTCCGTGCTTGCTTTTTCTCAGAAAGAGCCGTGGTGTGCGTTTTCGCCGGAAAACGCGTTTTCGGCCGAAAACGTGTACGTTTGCACTTCCCCGCCACAGGGAAGCTGCTAGCCGGGAATTCTCTGCCTGGTTCTACCCGCTGCCCGGAACGCTACGCAGGGCAAAAGCGGTTCTCGTCCTCCGTGCTTGCTTTTTCTCAGAAAGAGCCGTGGTGTGCGTTTTCGCCGGAAAACGCGTTTTCGGCCGAAAACGTGTACGTTTGCACTTCCCCGCCACAGGGAAGCTGCTAGCCGGGAATTCTCTGCCTGGTTCTACCCGCTGCCCGGAACGCTACACAGGGCAAAAGCGGTTCTCGTCCTCCGTGCTTGCTTTTTCTCAGAAAGAGCCGTGGTGTGCGTTTTCGCCGGAAAACGCGTTTTCGGCCGAAAACGTGTACGTTTGCACTTCCCCGCCACAGGGAAGCTGCTAGCCGGGAATTCTCTGCCTGGTTCTACCCGCTGCCCGGAACGCTACGCAGGGCAAAAGCGGTTCTCGTCCTCCGTGCTTGCTTTTTCTCAGAAAGAGCCGTGGTGTGCGTTTTCGCCGGAAAACGCGTTTTCGGCCGAAAACGTGTACGTTTGCACTTCCCCGCCACAGGGAAGCTGCTAGCCGGGAATTCTCTGCCTGGTTCTACCCGCTGCCCGGAACGCTACGCAGGGCAAAAGCGGTTCTCGTCCTCCGTGCTTGCTTTTTCTCAGAAAGAGCCGTGGTGTGCGTTTTCGCCGGAAAACGCGTTTTCGGCCGAAAACGTGTACGTTTGCACTTCCCCGCCACAGGGAAGCTGCTAGCCGGGAATTCTCTGCCTGGTTCTACCCGCTGCCCGGAACGCTACGCAGGGCAAAAGCGGTTCTCGTCCTCCGTGCTTGCTTTTTCTCAGAAAGAGCCGTGGTGTGCGTTTTCGCCGGCAAACGCGTTTTCGGCCGAAAACGTGTACGTTTGCACTTCCCCGCCACAGGGAAGCTGCTAGCCGGGAATTCTCTGCCTGGTTCTACCCGCTGCCCGGAACGCTACGCAGGGCAAAAGCGGTTCTCGTCCTCCGTGCTTGCTTTTTCTCAGAAAGAGCCGTGGTGTGCGTTTTCGCCGGAAAACGCGTTTTCGGCCGAAAACGTGTACGTTTGCACTTCCCCGCCACAGGGAAGCTGCTAGCCGGGAATTCTCTGCCTGGTTCTACCCGCTGCCCGGAACGCTACGCAGGGCAAAAGCGGTTCTCGTCCTCCGTGCTTGCTTTTTCTCAGAAAGAGCCGTGGTGTGCGTTTTCGCCGGAAAATGCGTTTTCGGCCGAAAACGTGTACGTTTGCACTTCCCCGCCACAGGGAAGCTGCTAGCCGGGAATTCTCTGCCTGGTTCTACCCGCTGCCCGGAACGCTACGCAGGGCAAAAGCGGTTCTCGTCCACCGTGCTTGCTTTTTCTCAGAAAGAGCCGTGGTGTGCGTTTTCGCCGGCAAACGCGTTTTCGGCCGAAAACGTGTACGTTTGCACTTCCCCGCCACAGGGAAGCTGCTAGCCGGGAATTCTCTGCCTGGTTCTACCCGCTGCCCGGAACGTTACGCAGGGCAAAAGCGGTTCTCGTCCTCCGTGCTTGCTTTTTCTCAGAAAGAGCCGTGGTGTGCGTTTCCGCCGGCAAACGCGTTTTCGGCCGAAAACGTGTACGTTTGCACTTCCCCGCCACAGGGAAGCTGCTAGCCGGGAATTCTCTGCCTGGTTCTACCCGCTGCCCGGAACGCTACGCAGGGCAAAAGCGGTTCTCGTCCTCCGTGCTTGCTTTTTCTCAGAAAGAGCCGTGGTGTGCGTTTTCGCCGGCAAACGCGTTTTCGGCCGAAAACGTGTACGTTTGCACTTCCCCGCCACAGGGAAGCTGCTAGCCGCGAATTCTCTGCCTGGTTCTACCCGCTGCCCGGAACGCTACGCAGGGCAAAAGCGGTTCTCGTCCTCCGTGCTTGCTTTTTCTCAGAAAGAGCCGTGGTGTGCGTTTTCGCCGGCAAACGGGTTTTCGGCCGAAAAAACGTGTACGATTGCACTTCCCCGCCACAGGGAAGCTGCTAGCCGGAAATTCTCTGCCTGGTTCTACCCGCTGCCTGGAACGTTACGCAGGGCAAAAGCGGTTCTCGTCCTCCGTGCTTGCTTTTTCTCAGAAAGAGCCGTGGTGTGCGTTTTCGCCGGCAAACGCGTTTTCGGCCGAAAACGTGTACGTTTGCACTTCCCCGCCACAGGGAAGCTGCTAGCCGGGAATTCTCTGCCTGGTTCTACCCGCTGCCCGGAACGCTACGCAGGGCAAAAGCGGTTCTCGTCCTCCGTGCTTGCTTTTTCTCAGAAAGAGCCGTGGTGTGCGTTTTCGCCGGCAAACGCGTTTTCGGCCGAAAACGTGTACGTTTACACTTCCCCGCCACAGGGAAGCTGCTAGCCGGGAATTCTCTGCCTGGTTCTACCCGCTGCCCGGAACGCTACGCAGGGCAAAAGCGGTTCTCGTCCTCCGTGCTTGCTTTTTCTCTGAAAGAGCCGTGGTGTGCGTTTTCGCCGGAAAACGCGTTTTCGGCCGAAAACGTGTACGTTTGCACTTCCCCGCCACAGGGAAGCTGCTAGCCGGGAATTCTCTGCCTGGTTCTAACCCGCTGCCCGGAACGCTACGCAGGGCAAAAGCGGTTCTCGTCCTCCGTGCTTGCTTTTCTCAGAAAGAGCCGTGGTGTGCGTTTTCGCCGGAAAACGCGTTTTCGGCCGAAAACGTGTACGTTTGCACTTCCCCGCCACAGGGAAGCTGCTAGCCGGGAATTCTCTGCCTGGTTCTACCCGCTGCCCGGAACGTTACGCAGGGCAAAAGCGGTTCTCGTCCTCCGTGCTTGCTTTTTCTCAGAAAGAGCCGTGGTGTGCGTTTTCGCCGGCAAACGCGTTTTCGGCCGAAAACGTGTACGTTTGCACTTCCCCGCCACAGGGAAGCTGCTAGCCGCGAATTCTCTGCCTGGTTCTACCCGCTGCCCGGAACGCTACGCAGGGCAAAAGCGGTTCTCGTCCTCCGTGCTTGCTTTTTCTCAGAAAGAGCCGTGGTGTGCGTTTTCGCCGGCAAACGCGTTTTCGGCCGAAAACGTGTACGTTTGCACTTCCCCGCCACAGGGAAGCTGCTAGCCGGGAATTCTCTGCCTGGTTCTACCCGCTGCCCGGAACGCTACGCAGGGCAAAAGCGGTTCTCGTCCTCCGTGCTTGCTTTTTCTCAGAAAGAGCCGTGGTGTGCGTTTTCGCCGGCAAACGCGTTTTCGGCCGAAAACGTGTACGTTTGCACTTCCCCGCCACAGGGAAGCTGCTAGCCGGGAATTCTCTGCCTGGTTCTACCCGCTGCCCGGAACGCTACGCAGGGCAAAAGCGGTTCTCGTCCTCCGTGCTTGCTTTTTCTCAGAAAGAGCCGTGGTGTGCGTTTTCGCCGGAAAACGCGTTTTCGGCCGAAAACGTGTACGTTTGCACTTCCCCGCCACAGGGAAGCTGCTAGCCGGGAATTCTTTGCCTGGTTCTACCCGCTGCCCGGAACGTTACGCAGGGCAAAAGCGGTTCTCGTCCTCCGTGCTTGCTTTTTCTCAGAAAGAGCCGTGGTGTGCGTTTTCGCCGGCAAACGCGTTTTCGGCCGAAAACGTGTACGTTTGCACTTCCCCGCCACAGGGAAGCTGCTAGCCGCGAATTCTCTGCCTGGTTCTACCCGCTGCCCGGAACGCTACGCAGGGCAAAAGCGGTTCTCGTCCTCCGTGCTTGCTTTTTCTCAGAAAGAGCCGTGGTGTGCGTTTTCGCCGGCAAACGCGTTTTCGGCCGAAAACGTGTACGTTTGCACTTCCCCGCCACAGGGAAGCTGCTAGCCGGGAATTCTCTGCCTGGTTCTACCCGCTGCCCGGAACGCTACGCAGGGCAAAAGCGGTTCTCGTCCTCCGTGCTTGCTTTTTCTCAGAAAGAGCCGTGGTGTGCGTTTTCGCCGGCAAACGCGTTTTCGGCCGAAAACGTGTACGTTTGCACTTCCCCGCCACAGGGAAGCTGCTAGCCGGGAATTCTCTGCCTGGTTCTACCCGCTGCCCGGAACGCTACGCAGGGCAAAAGCGGTTCTCGTCCTCCGTGCTTGCTTTTTCTCAGAAAGAGCCGTGGTGTGCGTTTTCGCCGGAAAACGCGTTTTCGGCCGAAAACGTGTACGTTTGCACTTCCCCGCCACAGGGAAGCTGCTAGCCGGGAATTCTTTGCCTGGTTCTACCCGCTGCCCGGAACGCTACGCAGGGCAAAAGCGGTTGTCGTCCTCCGTGCTTGCTTTTCTCAGAAAGAGCCGTGGTGTGCGTTTTCGCCGGAAAACGCGTTTTCGGCCGAAAACGTGTACGTTTGCACTTCCCCGCCACAGGGAAGCTGCTAGCCGGGAATTCTCTGCCTGGTTCTACCCGCTGCCCGGAACGCTACGCAGGGCAAAAGCGGTTGTCGTCCTCCGTGCTTGCTTTTTCTCAGAAAGAGCCGTGGTGTGCGTTTTCGCCGGAAAACGCGTTTTCGGTCGAAAACGTGTACGTTTGCACTTCCCCGCCACAGGGAAGCTTCTAGCCGGGAATTCTCTGCCTGGTTCTACCCGCTGCCCGGAACGCTACGCAGGGCAAAAGCGGTTCTCGTCCACCGTGCTTGCTTTATCTCAGAAAGAGCCGTGGTGTGCGTTTTCGCCGGCAAACGCGTTTTCGGCCGAAAACGTGTACGTTTGCACTTCCCCGCCACAGGGAAGCTGCTAGCCGGGAATTCTCTGCCTGGTTCTACCCGCTGCCCGGAACGTTACGCAGGGCAAAAGCGGTTCTCGTCCTCCGTGCTTGCTTTTTCTCAGAAAGAGCCGTGGTGTGCGTTTTCGCCGGCAAACGCGTTTTCGGCCGAAAACGTGTACGTTTGCACTTCCCCGCCACAGGGAAGCTGCTAGCCGCGAATTCTCTGCCTGGTTCTACCCGCTGCCCGGAACGCTACGCAGGGCAAAAGCGGTTCTCGTCCTCCGTGCTTGCTTTTTCTCAGAAAGAGCCGTGGTGTGCGTTTTCGCCGGCAAACGCGTTTTCGGCCGGAAACGTTTACATTTGCACTTCCCCGCCACAGGGAAGCTGCTAGCCGGGAATTCTCTGTCTGGTTCTACCCGCTGCCCGGAACGCTACGCAGGGCAAAAGCGGTTCTCGTCCTCCGTGCTTGCTTTTTCTCAGAAAGATCCGTGGTGTGCGTTTTCGCCGGCAAACGCGTTTTCGGCCGAAAACGTGTACGTTTGCACTTCCCCGCCACAGGGAAGCTGCTAGCCGGGAATTCTCTGCCTGGTTCTACCCGCTGCCCGGAACGCTACGCAGGGCAAAAGCGGTTCTCGTCCTCCGTGCTTGCTTTTTCTCAGAAAGAGCCGTGGTGTGCGTTTTCGCCGGAAAACGCGTTTTCGGCCGAAAACGTGTACGTTTGCACTTCCCCGCCACAGGGAAGCTGCTAGCCGGGAATTCTTTGCCTGGTTCTACCCGCTGCCCGGAACGCTACGCAGGGCAAAAGCGGTTGTCGTCCTCCGTGCTTGCTTTTTCTCAGAAAGAGCCGTGGTGTGCGTTTTCGCCGGAAAACGCGTTTTCGGCCGAAAACGTGTACGTTTGCACTTCCCCGCCACAGGGAAGCTGCTAGCCGGGAATTCTCTGCCTGGTTCTACCCGCTGCCCGGAACGCTACGCAGGGCAAAAGCGGTTCTCGTCCTCCGTGCTTGCTTTTTCTCAGAAAGAGCCGTGGTGTGCGTTTTCGCCGGCAAACGCGTTTTCGGCCGAAAACGTGTACGTTTGCACTTCCCCGCCACAGGGAAGCTGCTAGCCGGGAATTCTCTGCCTGGTTCTACCCGCTGCCCGGAACGCTACGCAGGGCAAAAGCGGTTCTCGTCCTCCGTGCTTGCTTTTTCTCAGAAAGAGCCGTGGCGTGCGTTTTCGCCGGAAAACGCGTTTTCGGCCGAAAACGTGTACGTTTGCACTTCCCCGCTACAGGGAAGCTGCTAGCCGGGAATTCTCTGCCTGGTTCTACCCGCTGCCCGGAACGCTACGCAGGGCAAAAGCGGTTCTCGTCCTCCGTGCTTGCTTTTTCTCAGAAAGAGCCGTGGTGTGCGTTTTCGGCGGAAAACGCGTTTTCGGCCGAAAACGTGTACGTTTGCACTTCCCCGCCACAGGGAAGCTGCTAGCCGGGAATTCTCTGCCTGGTTCTACCCGCTGCCCGGAACGCTACGCAGGGCAAAAGCGGTTCTCGTCCTCCGTGCTTGCTTTTTCTCAGAAAGAGCCGTGGTGTGCGTTTTCGCCGGAAAACGCGTTTTCGGCCGAAAACGTGTACGTTTGCACTTCCCCGCCACAGGGAAGCTGCTAGCCGGGAATTCTCTGCCTGGTTCTACCCGCTGCCCGGAACGCTACGCAGGGCAAAAGCGGTTCTCGTCCTCCGTGCTTGCTTTTTCTCAGAAAGAGCCGTGGTGTGCGTTTTCGCCGGAAAACGCGTTTTCGGCCGAAAACGTGTACGTTTGCACTTCCCCGCCACAGTGAAGCTGCTAGCCGCGAATTCTCTGCCTGGTTCTACCCGCTGCCCGGAACGCTACGCAGGGCAAAAGCGGTTCTCGTCCTCCGTGCTTGCTTTTTCTCAGAAAGAGCCGTGGTGTGCGTTTTCGCCGGAAAACGCGTTTTCGGCCGAAAACGTGTACGTTTGCACTTCCCCGCCACAGGGAAGCTGCTAGCCGGGAATTCT
>NW_027438068.1:0-36709 GCF_965140245.1 Athene noctua
GGAAGCTGCTAGCCGGGAATTCTCTGCCTGGTTCTACCCGCTGCCCGGAACGCTACGCAGGGCAAAAGCGGTTCTCGTCCTCCGTGCTTGCTTTTTCTCAGAAAGAGCCGTGGTGTGCGTTTTCGCCGGAAAACGCGTTTTCGGCCGAAAACGTGTACGTTTGCACTTCCCCGCCACAGGGAAGCTGCTAGCCGGGAATTCTCTGCCTGGTTCTACCCGCTGCCCGGAACGCTACGCAGGGCAAAAGCGGTTCTCGTCCTCCGTGCTTGCTTTTTCTCAGAAAGAGCCGTGGTGTGCGTTTTCGCCGGCAAACGCGTTTTCGGCCGAAAACGTGTACGTTTGCACTTCCCCGCCACAGGGAAGCTGCTAGCCGGGAATTCTCTGCCTGGTTCTACCCGCTGCCCGGAACGCTACGCAGGGTAAAAGCGGTTCTCGTCCTCCGTGCTTGCTTTTTCTCAGAAAGAGCCGTGGTGTGCGTTTTCGCCGGCAAACGCGTTTTCGGCCGAAAACGTGTACGTTTGCACTTCCCCGCCACAGGGAAGCTGCTAGCCGGGAATTCTCTGCCTGGTTCTACCCGCTGCCCGGAACGCTACGCAGGGCAAAAGCGGTTCTCGTCCTCCGTGCTTGCTTTTTCTCAGAAAGAGCCGTGGTGTGCGTTTTCGCCGGCAAACGCGTTTTCGGCCGAAAACGTGTACGTTTGCACTTCCCCGCCACAGGGAAGCTGCTAGCCGGGAATTCTCTGCCTGGTTCTACCCGCTGCCCGGAACGCTACGCAGGGCAAAAGCGGTTCTCGTCCTCCGTGCTTGCTTTTTCTCAGAAAGAGCCGTGGTGTGCGTTTTCGCCGGAAAACGCGTTTTCGGCCGAAAACGTGTACGTTTGCACTTCCCCGCCACAGGGAAGCTGCTAGCCGGGAATTCTCTGCCTGGTTCTACCCGCTGCCCGGAACGCTACGCAGGGCAAAAGCGGTTCTCGTCCTCCGTGCTTGCTTTTTCTCAGAAAGAGCCGTGGTGTGCGTTTTCGCCGGAAAACGCGTTTTCGGCCGAAAACGTGTACGTTTGCACTTCCCCGCCACAGGGAAGCTGCTAGCCGGGAATTCTCTGCCTGGTTCTACCCGCTGCCCGGAACGCTACGCAGGGCAAAAGCGGTTCTCGTCCTCCGTGCTTGCTTTTTCTCAGAAAGAGCCGTGGTGTGCGTTTTCGCCGGCAAACGCGTTTTCGGCCGAAAACGTGTACGTTTGCACTTCCCCGCCACAGGGAAGCTGCTAGCCGGGAATTCTCTGCCTGGTTTTACCCGCTGCCCGGAACGCTACGCAGGGCAAAAGCGATTCTCGTCCTCCGTGCTTGCTTTTTCTCAGAAAGAGCCTTGGTGTGCGTTTTCGCTTGAAAACGCGTTTTCGGCCGAAAACGTGTACGTTTGCACTTCCCCGCCACAGGGAAGCTGCTAGCCGGGAATTCTCTGCCTGGTGCTACCCGCTGCCCGGAACGCTACGCAGGGCAAAAGCGGTTCTCGTCCTCCGTGCTTGCTTTTTCTCAGAAAGAGCCGTGGTGTGCGTTTTCGCCGGCAAACGCGTTTTCGGCCGAAAACGTGTACGTTTGCACTTCCCCGCCACAGGGAAGCTGCTAGCCGGGAATTCTCTGCCTGGTTCTACCCGCTGCCCGGAACGCTACGCAGGGCAAAAGCGGTTCTCGTCCTCCGTGCTTGCTTTTTCTCAGAAAGAGCCGTGGTGTGCGTTTTCGCCGGAAAACGCGTTTTCGGCCGAAAACGTGTACGTTTGCACTTCCCCGCCACAGGGAAGCTGCTAGCCGGGAATTCTCTGCCTGGTTCTACCCGCTGCCCGGAACGCTACGCAGGGCAAAAGCGGTTCTCGTCCTCCGTGCTTGCTTTTTCTCAGAAAGAGCCGTGGTGTGCGTTTTCGCCGGAAAACGCGTTTTCGGCCGAAAACGTGTACGTTTGCACTTCCCCGCCACAGGGAAGCTGCTAGCCGGGAATTCTCTGCCTGGTTCTACCCGCTGCCCGGAACGCTACGCAGGGCAAAAGCGGTTCTCGTCCTCCGTGCTTGCTTTTTCTCAGAAAGAGCCGTGGTGTGCGTTTTCGCCGGCAAACGCGTTTTCGGCCGAAAACGTGTACGTTTGCACTTCCCCGCCACAGGGAAGCTGCTAGCCGGGAATTCTCTGCCTGGTTTTACCCGCTGCCCGGAACGCTACGCAGGGCAAAAGCGATTCTCGTCCTCCGTGCTTGCTTTTTCTCAGAAAGAGCCTTGGTGTGCGTTTTCGCTTGAAAACGCGTTTTCGGCCGAAAACGTGTACGTTTGCACTTCCCCGCCACAGGGAAGCTGCTAGCCGGGAATTCTCTGCCTGGTTCTACCCGCTGCCCGGAACGCTACGCAGGGCAAAAGCGGTTCTCGTCCTCCGTGCTTGCTTTTTCTCAGAAAGAGCCGTGGTGTGCGTTTTCGCCGGAAAACGCGTTTTCGGCCGAAAACGTGTACGTTTGCACTTCCCCGCCACAGGGAAGCTGCTAGCCGGGAATTCTCTGCCTGGTTCTACCCGCTGCCCGGAACGCTACGCAGGGTAAAAGCGGTTCTCGTCCTCCGTGCTTGCTTTTTCTCAGAAAGAGCCGTGGTGTGCGTTTTCGCCGGAAAACGCGTTTTCGGCCGAAAACGTGTACGTTTGCACTTCCCCGCCACAGGGAAGCTGCTAGCCGGGAATTCTCTGCCTGGTTCTACCCGCTGCCCGGAACGCTACGCAGGGCAAAAGCGGTTCTCGTCCTCCGTGCTTGCTTTTTCTCAGAAAGAGCCGTGGTGTGCGTTTTCGCCGGCAAACGCGTTTTCGGCCGAAAACGTGTACGTTTGCACTTCCCCGCCACAGGGAAGCTGCTAGCCGGGAATTCTCTATCTGGTTCTACCCGCTGCCCGGAACGCTACGCAGGGCAAAAGCGGTTCTCGTCCTCCGTGCTTGCTTTTTCTCAGAAAGAGCCGTGGTGTGCGTTTTCGCCGGCAAACGCGTTTTCGGCCGAAAACGTGTACGTTTGCACTTCCCCGCCACAGGGAAGCTGCTAGCCGGGAATTCTCTGCCTGGTTTTACCCGCTGCCCGGAACGCTACGCAGGGCAAAAGCGATTCTCGTCCTCCGTGCTTGCTTTTTCTCAGAAAGAGCCTTGGTGTGCGTTTTCGCTTGAAAACGCGTTTTCGGCCGAAAACGTGTACGTTTGCACTTCCCCGCCACAGGGAAGCTGCTAGCCGGGAATTCTCTGCCTGGTTTTACCCGCTGCCCGGAACGCTACGCAGGGCAAAAGCGATTCTCGTCCTCCGTGCTTGCTTTTTCTCAGAAAGAGCCTTGGTGTGCGTTTTCGCTTGAAAACGCGTTTTCGGCCGAAAACGTGTACGTTTGCACTTCCCCGCCACAGGGAAGCTGCTAGCCGGGAATTCTCTGCCTGGTGCTACCCGCTGCCCGGAACGCTACGCAGGGCAAAAGCGGTTCTCGTCCTCCGTGCTTGCTTTTTCTCAGAAAGAGCCGTGGTGTGCGTTTTCGCCGGCAAACGCGTTTTCGGCCGAAAACGTGTACGTTTGCACTTCCCCGCCACAGGGAAGCTGCTAGCCGGGAATTCTCTGCCTGGTTCTACCCGCTGCCCGGAACGCTACGCAGGGCAAAAGCGGTTCTCGTCCTCCGTGCTTGCTTTTTCTCAGAAAGAGCCGTGGTGTGCGTTTTCGCCGGAAAACGCGTTTTCGGCCGAAAACGTGTACGTTTGCACTTCCCCGCCACAGGGAAGCTGCTAGCCGGGAATTCTCTGCCTGGTTCTACCCGCTGCCCGGAACGCTACGCAGGGCAAAAGCGGTTCTCGTCCTCCGTGCTTGCTTTTTCTCAGAAAGAGCCGTGGTGTGCGTTTTCGCCGGAAAACGCGTTTTCGGCCGAAAACGTGTACGTTTGCACTTCCCCGCCACAGGGAAGCTGCTAGCCGGGAATTCTCTGCCTGGTTCTACCCGCTGCCCGGAACGCTACGCAGGGCAAAAGCGGTTCTCGTCCTCCGTGCTTGCTTTTTCTCAGAAAGAGCCGTGGTGTGCGTTTTCGCCGGCAAACGCGTTTTCGGCCGAAAACGTGTACGTTTGCACTTCCCCGCCACAGGGAAGCTGCTAGCCGGGAATTCTCTGCCTGGTTTTACCCGCTGCCCGGAACGCTACGCAGGGCAAAAGCGATTCTCGTCCTCCGTGCTTGCTTTTTCTCAGAAAGAGCCTTGGTGTGCGTTTTCGCTTGAAAACGCGTTTTCGGCCGAAAACGTGTACGTTTGCACTTCCCCGCCACAGGGAAGCTGCTAGCCGGGAATTCTCTGCCTGGTTCTACCCGCTGCCCGGAACGCTACGCAGGGCAAAAGCGGTTCTCGTCCTCCGTGCTTGCTTTTTCTCAGAAAGAGCCGTGGTGTGCGTTTTCGCCGGAAAACGCGTTTTCGGCCGAAAACGTGTACGTTTGCACTTCCCCGCCACAGGGAAGCTGCTAGCCGGGAATTCTCTGCCTGGTTCTACCCGCTGCCCGGAACGCTACGCAGGGTAAAAGCGGTTCTCGTCCTCCGTGCTTGCTTTTTCTCAGAAAGAGCCGTGGTGTGCGTTTTCGCCGGAAAACGCGTTTTCGGCCGAAAACGTGTACGTTTGCACTTCCCCGCCACAGGGAAGCTGCTAGCCGGGAATTCTCTGCCTGGTTCTACCCGCTGCCCGGAACGCTACGCAGGGCAAAAGCGGTTCTCGTCCTCCGTGCTTGCTTTTTCTCAGAAAGAGCCGTGGTGTGCGTTTTCGCCGGCAAACGCGTTTTCGGCCGAAAACGTGTACGTTTGCACTTCCCCGCCACAGGGAAGCTGCTAGCCGGGAATTCTCTATCTGGTTCTACCCGCTGCCCGGAACGCTACGCAGGGCAAAAGCGGTTCTCGTCCTCCGTGCTTGCTTTTTCTCAGAAAGAGCCGTGGTGTGCGTTTTCGCCGGCAAACGCGTTTTCGGCCGAAAACGTGTACGTTTGCACTTCCCCGCCACAGGGAAGCTGCTAGCCGGGAATTCTCTGCCTGGTTTTACCCGCTGCCCGGAACGCTACGCAGGGCAAAAGCGATTCTCGTCCTCCGTGCTTGCTTTTTCTCAGAAAGAGCCTTGGTGTGCGTTTTCGCTTGAAAACGCGTTTTCGGCCGAAAACGTGTACGTTTGCACTTCCCCGCCACAGGGAAGCTGCTAGCCGGGAATTCTCTGCCTGGTTCTACCCGCTGCCCGGAACGCTACGCAGGGCAAAAGCGGTTCTCGTCCTCCGTGCTTGCTTTTTCTCAGAAAGAGCCGTGGTGTGCGTTTTCGCCGGAAAACGCGTTTTCGGCCGAAAACGTGTACGTTTGCACTTCCCCGCCACAGGGAAGCTGCTAGCCGGGAATTCTCTGCCTGGTTCTACCCGCTGCCCGGAACGCTACGCAGGGCAAAAGCGATTCTCGTCCTCCGTGCTTGCTTTTGCTCAGAAAGAGCCTTGGTGTGCGTTTTCGCTTGAAAACGCGTTTTCGGCCGAAAACGTGTACGTTTGCACTTCCCCGCCACAGGGAAGCTGCTAGCCGGGAATTCTCTGCCTGGTTCTACCCGCTGCCCGGAACGCTACGCAGGGCAAAAGCGGTTCTCGTCCTCCGTGCTTGCTTTTGCTCAGAAAGAGCCGTGGTGTGCGTTTTCGCTTGAAAACGCGTTTTCGGCCGAAAACGTGTACGTTTGCACTTCCCCGCCACAGGGAAGCTGCTAGCCGGGAATTCTCTGCCTGGTTCTACCCGCTGCCCGGAACGCTACGCAGGGCAAAAGCGATTCTCGTCCTCCGTGCTTGCTTTTTCTCAGAGAGCCGTGGTGTGCTTTTTTGCCGGAAAACTCGTTTTCGGCCGAAAACGTGTACGTTTGCACTTCCCCGCCACAGGGAAGCTGCTAGCCGGGAATTCTCTGCCTGGTTCTACCCGCTGCCCGGAACGCTACGCAGGGCAAAAGCGGTTCTCGTCCTCCGTGCTTGCTTTTTCTCAGAAAGAGCCGTGGTGTGCGTTTTCGCCGGAAAACGCGTTTTCGGCCGAAAACGTGTACGTTTGCACTTCCCCGCCACAGGGAAGCTGCTAGCCGGGAATTCTCTGCCTGGTTCTACCCGCTGCCCGGAACGCTACGCAGGGCAAAAGCGGTTCTCGTCCTCCGTGCTTGCTTTTTCTCAGAAAGAGCCGTGGTGTGCGTTTTCGCCGGAAAACGCGTTTTCGGCCGAAAACGTGTACGTTTGCACTTCCCCGCCACAGGGAAGCTGCTAGCCGGGAATTCTCTGCCTGGTTCTACCCGCTGCCCGGAACGCTACGCAGGGCAAAAGCGGTTCTCGTCCTCCGTGCTTGCTTTTTCTCAGAAAGAGCCGTGGTGTGCGTTTTCGCCGGCAAACGCGTTTTCGGCCGAAAACGTGTACGTTTGCAATTCCCCGCCACAGGGAAGCTGCTAGCCGGGAATTCTCTGCCTGGTTCTACCCGCTGCCCGGAACGCTACGCAGGGCAAAAGCGGTTCTCGTCCTCCGTGCTTGCTTTTTCTCAGAAAGAGCCGTGGTGTGCGTTTTCGCCGGAAAACGCGTTTTCGGCCGAAAACGTGTACGTTTGCACTTCCCCGCCACAGGGAAGCTGCTAGCCGGGAATTCTCTGCCTGGTGCTACCCGCTGCCCGGAACGCTACGCAGGGCAAAAGCGGTTCTCGTCCTCCGTGCTTGCTTTTTCTCAGAAAGAGCCGTGGTGTGCGTTTTCGCCGGCAAACGCGTTTTCGGCCGAAAACGTGTACGTTTGCACTTCCCCGCCACAGGGAAGCTGCTAGCCGGGAATTCTCTGCCTGGTTCTACCCGCTGCCCGGAACGCTACGCAGGGCAAAAGCGGTTCTCGTCCTCCGTGCTTGCTTTTTCTCAGAAAGAGCCGTGGTGTGCGTTTTCGCCGGAAAACGCGTTTTCGGCCGAAAACGTGTACGTTTGCACTTCCCCGCCACAGGGAAGCTGCTAGCCGGGAATTCTCTGCCTGGTTCTACCCGCTGCCCGGAACGCTACGCAGGGCAAAAGCGGTTCTCGTCCTCCGTGCTTGCTTTTTCTCAGAAAGAGCCGTGGTGTGCGTTTTCGCCGGAAAACGCGTTTTCGGCCGAAAACGTGTACGTTTGCACTTCCCCGCCACAGGGAAGCTGCTAGCCGGGAATTCTCTGCCTGGTTCTACCCGCTGCCCGGAACGCTACGCAGGGCAAAAGCGGTTCTCGTCCTCCGTGCTTGCTTTTTCTCAGAAAGAGCCGTGGTGTGCGTTTTCGCCGGCAAACGCGTTTTCGGCCGAAAACGTGTACGTTTGCACTTCCCCGCCACAGGGAAGCTGCTAGCCGGGAATTCTCTGCCTGGTTTTACCCGCTGCCCGGAACGCTACGCAGGGCAAAAGCGATTCTCGTCCTCCGTGCTTGCTTTTTCTCAGAAAGAGCCTTGGTGTGCGTTTTCACTTGAAAACGCGTTTTCGGCCGAAAACGTGTACGTTTGCACTTCCCCGCCACAGGGAAGCTGCTAGCCGGCAATTCTCTGCCTGGTTCTACCCGCTGCCCGGAACGCTACGCAGGGCAAAAGCGGTTCTCGTCCTCCGTGCTTGCTTTTTCTCAGAAAGAGCCGTGGTGTGCGTTTTCGCCGGAAAACGCGTTTTCGGCCGAAAACGTGTACGTTTGCACTTCCCCGCCACAGGGAAGCTGCTAGCCGGGAATTCTCTGCCTGGTTCTACCCGCTGCCCGGAACGCTACGCAGGGTAAAAGCGGTTCTCGTCCTCCGTGCTTGCTTTTTCTCAGAAAGAGCCGTGGTGTGCGTTTTCGCCGGAAAACGCGTTTTCGGCCGAAAACGTGTACGTTTGCACTTCCCCGCCACAGGGAAGCTGCTAGCCGGGAATTCTCTGCCTGGTTCTACCCGCTGCCCGGAACGCTACGCAGGGCAAAAGCGGTTCTCGTCCTCCGTGCTTGCTTTTTCTCAGAAAGAGCCGTGGTGTGCGTTTTCGCCGGCAAACGCGTTTTCGGCCGAAAACGTGTACGTTTGCACTTCCCCGCCACAGGGAAGCTGCTAGCCGGGAATTCTCTATCTGGTTCTACCCGCTGCCCGGAACGCTACGCAGGGCAAAAGCGGTTCTCGTCCTCCGTGCTTGCTTTTTCTCAGAAAGAGCCGTGGTGTGCGTTTTCGCCGGCAAACGCGTTTTCGGCCGAAAACGTGTACGTTTGCACTTCCCCGCCACAGGGAAGCTGCTAGCCGGGAATTCTCTGCCTGGTTTTACCCGCTGCCCGGAACGCTACGCAGGGCAAAAGCGATTCTCGTCCTCCGTGCTTGCTTTTTCTCAGAAAGAGCCTTGGTGTGCGTTTTCGCTTGAAAACGCGTTTTCGGCCGAAAACGTGTACGTTTGCACTTCCCCGCCACAGGGAAGCTGCTAGCCGGGAATTCTCTGCCTGGTTCTACCCGCTGCCCGGAACGCTACGCAGGGCAAAAGCGGTTCTCGTCCTCCGTGCTTGCTTTTTCTCAGAAAGAGCCGTGGTGTGCGTTTTCGCCGGAAAACGCGTTTTCGGCCGAAAACGTGTACGTTTGCACTTCCCCGCCACAGGGAAGCTGCTAGCCGGGAATTCTCTGCCTGGTTCTACCCGCTGCCCGGAACGCTACGCAGGGCAAAAGCGATTCTCGTCCTCCGTGCTTGCTTTTGCTCAGAAAGAGCCTTGGTGTGCGTTTTCGCTTGAAAACGCGTTTTCGGCCGAAAACGTGTACGTTTGCACTTCCCCGCCACAGGGAAGCTGCTAGCCGGGAATTCTCTGCCTGGTTCTACCCGCTGCCCGGAACGCTACGCAGGGCAAAAGCGGTTCTCGTCCTCCGTGCTTGCTTTTGCTCAGAAAGAGCCGTGGTGTGCGTTTTCGCTTGAAAACGCGTTTTCGGCCGAAAACGTGTACGTTTGCACTTCCCCGCCACAGGGAAGCTGCTAGCCGGGAATTCTCTGCCTGGTTCTACCCGCTGCCCGGAACGCTACGCAGGGCAAAAGCGATTCTCGTCCTCCGTGCTTGCTTTTTCTCAGAGAGCCGTGGTGTGCTTTTTTGCTGGAAAACTCGTTTTCGGCCGAAAACGTGTACGTTTGCACTTCCCCGCCACAGGGAAGCTGCTAGCCGGGAATTCTCTGCCTGGTTCTACCCGCTGCCCGGAACGCTACGCAGGGCAAAAGCGGTTCTCGTCCTCCGTGCTTGCTTTTTCTCAGAAAGAGCCGTGGTGTGCGTTTTCGCCGGAAAACGCGTTTTCGGCCGAAAACGTGTACGTTTGCACTTCCCCGCCACAGGGAAGCTGCTAGCCGGGAATTCTCTGCCTGGTTCTACCCGCTGCCCGGAACGCTACGCAGGGCAAAAGCGGTTCTCGTCCTCCGTGCTTGCTTTTTCTCAGAAAGAGCCGTGGTGTGCGTTTTCGCCGGAAAACGCGTTTTCGGCCGAAAACGTGTACGTTTGCACTTCCCCGCCACAGGGAAGCTGCTAGCCGGGAATTCTCTGCCTGGTTCTACCCGCTGCCCGGAACGCTACGCAGGGCAAAAGCGGTTCTCGTCCTCCGTGCTTGCTTTTTCTCAGAAAGAGCCGTGGTGTGCGTTTTCGCCGGCAAACGCGTTTTCGGCCGAAAACGTGTACGTTTGCAATTCCCCGCCACAGGGAAGCTGCTAGCCGGGAATTCTCTGCCTGGTTCTACCCGCTGCCCGGAACGCTACGCAGGGCAAAAGCGGTTCTCGTCCTCCGTGCTTGCTTTTTCTCAGAAAGAGCCGTGGTGTGCGTTTTCGCCGGAAAACGCGTTTTCGGCCGAAAACGTGTACGTTTGCACTTCCCCGCCACAGGGAAGCTGCTAGCCGGGAATTCTCTGCCTGGTGCTACCCGCTGCCCGGAACGCTACGCAGGGCAAAAGCGGTTCTCGTCCTCCGTGCTTGCTTTTTCTCAGAAAGAGCCGTGGTGTGCGTTTTCGCCGGCAAACGCGTTTTCGGCCGAAAACGTGTACGTTTGCACTTCCCCGCCACAGGGAAGCTGCTAGCCGCGAATTCTCTGCCTGGTTCTACCCGCTGCCCGGAACGCTACGCAGGGCAAAAGCGGTTCTCGTCCTCCGTGCTTGCTTTTTCTCAGAAAGAGCCGTGGTGTGCGTTTTCGCCGGAAAACGCGTTTTCGGCCGAAAACGTGTACGTTTGCACTTCCCCGCCACAGGGAAGCTGCTAGCCGGGAATTCTCTGCCTGGTTCTACCCGCTGCCCGGAACGCTACGCAGGGCAAAAGCGGTTCTCGTCCTCCGTGCTTGCTTTTGCTCAGAAAGAGCCGTGGTGTGCGTTTTCGCCGGAAAACGCGTTTTCGGCCGAAAACGTGTACGTTTGCACTTCCCCGCCACAGGGAAGCTGCTAGCCGGGAATTCTCTGCCTGGTTCTACCCGCTGCCCGGAACGCTACGCAGGGCAAAAGCGGTTCTCGTCCTCCGTGCTTGCTTTTTCTCAGAAAGAGCCGTGGTGTGCGTTTTCGCCGGCAAACGCGTTTTCGGCCGAAAACGTGTACGTTTGCACTTCCCCGCCACAGGGAAGCTGCTAGCCGGGAATTCTCTGCCTGGTTCTACCCGCTGCCCGGAACGCTACGCAGGGCAAAAGCGGTTCTCGTCCTCCGTGCTTGCTTTTTCTCAGAAAGAGCCGTGGTGTGCGTTTTCGCCGGAAAACGCGTTTTCGGCCGAAAACGTGTACGTTTGCACTTCCCCGCCACAGGGAAGCTGCTAGCCGGGAATTCTCTGCCTGGTTCTACCCGCTGCCCGGAACGCTACGCAGGGCAAAAGCGGTTCTCGTCCTCCGTGCTTGCTTTTTCTCAGAAAGAGCCGTGGTGTGCGTTTTCGCCGGCAAACGCGTTTTCGGCCGAAAACGTGTACGTTTGCACTTCCCCGCCACAGGGAAGCTGCTAGCCGGGAATTCTCTGCCTGGTTCTACCCGCTGCCCGGAACGCTACGCAGGGCAAAAGCGGTTCTCGTCCTCCGTGCTTGCTTTTTCTCAGAAAGAGCCGTGGTGTGCGTTTTCGCCGGAAAACGCGTTTTCGGCCGAAAACGTGTACGTTTGCACTTCCCCGCCACAGGGAAGCTGCTAGCCGGGAATTCTCTGCCTGGTTCTACCCGCTGCCCGGAACGCTACGCAGGGCAAAAGCGGTTCTCGTCCTCCGTGCTTGCTTTTTCTCAGAAAGAGCCGTGGTGTGCGTTTTCGCCGGAAAACGCGTTTTCGGCCGAAAACGTGTACGTTTGCACTTCCCCGCCACAGGGAAGCTGCTAGCCGGGAATTCTCTGCCTGGTTCTACCCGCTGCCCGGAACGCTACGCAGGGCAAAAGCGGTTCTCGTCCTCCGTGCTTGCTTTTTCTCAGAAAGAGCCGTGGTGTGCGTTTTCGCCGGAAAACGCGTTTTCGGCCGAAAACGTGTACGTTTGCACTTCCCCGCCACAGGGAAGCTGCTAGCCGGGAATTCTCTGCCTGGTTCTACCCGCTGCCCGGAACGCTACGCAGGGCAAAAGCGGTTCTCGTCCTCCGTGCTTGCTTTTTCTCAGAAAGAGCCGTGGTGTGCGTTTTCGCCGGCAAACGCGTTTTCGGCCGAAAACGTGTACGTTTGCACTTCCCCGCCACAGGGAAGCTGCTAGCCGGGAATTCTCTGCCTGGTTCTACCCGCTGCCCGGAACGCTACGCAGGGCAAAAGCGGTTCTCGTCCTCCGTGCTTGCTTTTTCTCAGAAAGAGCCGTGGTGTGCGTTTTCGCCGGCAAACGCGTTTTCGGCCGAAAACGTGTACGTTTGCACTTCCCCGCCACAGGGAAGCTGCTAGCCGGGAATTTTCTGCCTGGTTCTACCCGCTGCCCGGAACGCTACGCAGGGCAAAAGCGGTTCTCGTCCTCCGTGCTTGCTTTTTCTCAGAAAGAGCCGTGGTGTGCGTTTTCGCCGGAAAACGCGTTTTCGGCCGAAAACGTGTACGTTTGCACTTCCCCGCCACAGGGAAGCTGCTAGCCGGGAATTCTCTGCCTGGTGCTACCCGCTGCCCGGAACGCTACGCAGGGCAAAAGCGGTTCTCGTCCTCCGTGCTTGCTTTTTCTCAGAAAGAGCCGTGGTGTGCGTTTTCGCCGGCAAACGCGTTTTCGGCCGAAAACGTGTACGTTTGCACTTCCCCGCCACAGGGAAGCTGCTAGCCGGGAATTCTCTGCCTGGTTCTACCCGCTGCCCGGAACGCTACGCAGGGCAAAAGCGGTTCTCGTCCTCCGTGCTTGCTTTTTCTCAGAAAGAGCCGTGGTGTGCGTTTTCGCCGGAAAACGCGTTTTCGGCCGAAAACGTGTACGTTTGCACTTCCCCGCCACAGGGAAGCTGCTAGCCGGGAATTCTCTGCCTGGTTCTACCCGCTGCCCGGAACGCTACGCAGGGCAAAAGCGGTTCTCGTCCTCCGTGCTTGCTTTTGCTCAGAAAGAGCCTTGGTGTGCGTTTTCGCTTGAAAACGCGTTTTCGGCCGAAAACGTGTACGTTTGCACTTCCCCGCCACAGGGAAGCTGCTAGCCGGGAATTCTCTGCCTGGTTCTACCCGCTGCCCGGAACGCTACGCAGGGCAAAAGCGATTCTCGTCCTCCGTGCTTGCTTTTTCTCAGAGAGCCGTGGTGTGCTTTTTTGCCGGAAAACTCGTTTTCGGCCGAAAACGTGTACGTTTGCACTTCCCCGCCACAGGGAAGCTGCTAGCCGGGAATTCTCTGCCTGGTTCTACCCGCTGCCCGGAACGCTACGGAGGGCAAAAGCGATTCTCGTCCTCCGTGCTTGCTTTTGCTCAGAAAGAGCCTTGGTGTGCGTTTTCGCTTGAAAACGCGTTTTCGGCCGAAAACGTGTACGTTTGCACTTCCCCGCCACAGGGAAGCTGCTAGCCGGGAATTCACTGCCTGGTTTTACCCGCTGCCCGGAACGCTACGCAGGGCAAAATCGATTCTCGTCCTCCGTGCTTGCCTTTTGTCAGAAAAAGCCGTGGTGTGCGTTTTCGCTTGAAAACGCGTTTTCGGCCGAAAACGTGTACGTTTGCACTTCCCCGCCACAGGGAAGGTGTTAGCCGGGAATTCTCTGACTGGTTTTACCCGCTGCCCTGAACGCTACGCAGGGCAAAAGCGATTCTCGTCCTCCGTGCTTGCTTTTGCTCAGAAAGAGCCGTGGTGTGCGTTTTCGCCGGAAAACTCTTTTTCGGCCTAAAACGTGTACGTTTGCACTTCCCCGCCACAGGGAAGCTGCTAGCCGGGAATTCTCTGCCTGGTTCTACCCGCTGCCCGGAACGCTACGCAGGGCAAAAGCGATTCTCGTCCTCCGTGCTTGCTTTTGCTCAGAAAGAGCCTTGGTGTGCGTTTTCGCTTGAAAACGCGTTTTCGGCCGAAAACGTGTACGTTTGCACTTCCCCGCCACAGGGAAGCAGCTAGCCGGGAATTCTCTGCCTGGTTCTACCCGCTGCCCGGAACGCTACGCAGGGCAAAAGCGGTTCTCGTCCTCCGTGCTTGCTTTTACTCAGAAAGAGCCGTGGTGTGCGTTTTCGCCGGCAAACGCGTTTTCGGCCGAAAACGTGTACGTTTGCACTTCCCCGCCACAGGGAAGCTGCTAGCCGGGAATTCTCTGCCTGGTTCTACCCGCTGCCCGGAACGCTACGCAGGGCAAAAGCGGTTCTCGTCCTCCGTGCTTGCTTTTGCTCAGAAAGAGCCGTGGTGTGCGTTTTCGCTTGAAAACGCGTTTTCGGCCGAAAACGTGTACGTTTGCACTTCCCCGCCACAGGGAAGCTGCTAGCCGGGAATTCTCTGCCTGGTTCTACCCGCTGCCCGGAACGCTACGCAGGGCAAAAGCGATTCTCGTCCTCCGTGCTTGCTTTTTCTCAGAGAGCCGTGGTGTGCTTTTTTGCCGGAAAACTCGTTTTCGGCCGAAAACGTGTACGTTTGCACTTCCCCGCCACAGGGAAGCTGCTAGCCGGGAATTCTCTGCCTGGTTCTACCCGCTGCCCGGAACGCTACGCAGGGCAAAAGCGGTTCTCGTCCTCCGTGCTTGCTTTTTCTCAGAAAGAGCCGTGGTGTGCGTTTTCGCCGGAAAACGCGTTTTCGGCCGAAAACGTGTACGTTTGCACTTCCCCGCCACAGGGAAGCTGCTAGCCGGGAATTCTCTGCCTGGTTCTACCCGCTGCCCGGAACGCTACGCAGGGCAAAAGCGGTTCTCGTCCTCCGTGCTTGCTTTTGCTCAGAAAGAGCCGTGGTGTGCGTTTTCGCCAGAAAACGCGTTTTCGGCCGAAAACGTGTACGTTTGCACTTCCCCGCCACAGGGAAGCTGCTAGCCGGGAATTCTCTGCCTGGTTCTACCCGCTGCCCGGAACGCTACGCAGGGCAAAAGCGGTTCTCGTCCTCCGTGCTTGCTTTTGCTCAGAAAGAGCCGTGGTGTGCGTTTTCGCTTGAAAACGCGTTTTCGGCCGAAAACGTGTACGTTTGCACTTCCCCGCCACAGGGAAGCTGCTAGCCGGGAATTCTCTGCCTGGTTCTACCCGCTGCCCGGAACGCTACGCAGGGCAAAAGCGATTCTCGTCCTCCGTGCTTGCTTTTTCTCAGAGAGCCGTGGTGTGCTTTTTTGCCGGAAAACTCGTTTTCGGCCGAAAACGTGTACGTTTGCACTTCCCCGCCACAGGGAAGCTGCTAGCCGGGAATTCTCTGCCTGGTTCTACCCGCTGCCCGGAACGCTACGCAGGGCAAAAGCGGTTCTCGTCCTCCGTGCTTGCTTTTTCTCAGAAAGAGCCGTGGTGTGCGTTTTCGCCGGAAAACGCGTTTTCGGCCGAAAACGTGTACGTTTGCACTTCCCCGCCACAGGGAAGCTGCTAGCCGGGAATTCTCTGCCTGGTTCTACCCGCTGCCCGGAACGCTACGCAGGGCAAAAGCGGTTCTCGTCCTCCGTGCTTGCTTTTTCTCAGAAAGAGCCGTGGTGTGCGTTTTCGCCGGAAAACGCGTTTTCGGCCGAAAACGTGTACGTTTGCACTTCCCCGCCACAGGGAAGCTGCTAGCCGGGAATTCTCTGCCTGGTTCTACCCGCTGCCCGGAACGCTACGCAGGGCAAAAGCGGTTCTCGTCCTCCGTGCTTGCTTTTTCTCAGAAAGAGCCGTGGTGTGCGTTTTCGCCGGCAAACGCGTTTTCGGCCGAAAACGTGTACGTTTGCAATTCCCCGCCACAGGGAAGCTGCTAGCCGGGAATTCTCTGCCTGGTTCTACCCGCTGCCCGGAACGCTACGCAGGGCAAAAGCGGTTCTCGTCCTCCGTGCTTGCTTTTTCTCAGAAAGAGCCGTGGTGTGCGTTTTCGCCGGAAAACGCGTTTTCGGCCGAAAACGTGTACGTTTGCACTTCCCCGCCACAGGGAACCTGCTAGCCGGGAATTCTCTGCCTGGTGCTACCCGCTGCCCGGAACGCTACGCAGGGCAAAAGCGGTTCTCGTCCTCCGTGCTTGCTTTTTCTCAGAAAGAGCCGTGGTGTGCGTTTTCGCCGGAAAACGCGTTTTCGGCCGAAAACGTGTACGTTTGCACTTCCCCGCCACAGGGAAGCTGCTAGCCGGGAATTCTCTGCCTGGTTCTACCCGCTGCCCGGAACGCTACGCAGGGCAAAAGCGGTTCTCGTCCTCCGTGCTTGCTTTTTCTCAGAAAGAGCCGTGGTGTGCGTTTTCGCCGGAAAACGCGTTTTCGGCCGAAAACGTGTACGTTTGCACTTCCCCGCCACAGGGAAGCTGCTAGCCGGGAATTCTCTGCCTGGTTCTACCCGCTGCCCGGAACGCTACGCAGGGCAAAAGCGGTTCTCGTCCTCCGTGCTTGCTTTTTCTCAGAAAGAGCCGTGGTGTGCGTTTTCGCCGGAAAACGCGTTTTCGGCCGAAAACGTGTACGTTTGCACTTCCCCGCCACAGGGAAGCTGCTAGCCGGGAATTCTCTGCCTGGTTCTACCCGCTGCCCGGAACGCTACGCAGGGCAAAAGCGGTTCTCGTCCTCCGTGCTTGCTTTTTCTCAGAAAGAGCCGTGGTGTGCGTTTTCGCCGGCAAACGCGTTTTCGGCCGAAAACGTGTACGTTTGCACTTCCCCGCCACAGGGAAGCTGCTAGCCGGGAATTCTCTGCCTGGTTCTACCCGCTGCCCGGAACGCTACGCAGGGCAAAAGCGGTTCTCGTCCTCCGTGCTTGCTTTTTCTCAGAAAGAGCCGTGGTGTGCGTTTTCGCCGGAAAACGCGTTTTCGGCCGAAAACGTGTACGTTTGCACTTCCCCGCCACAGGGAAGCTGCTAGCCGGGAATTCTCTGCCTGGTTCTACCCGCTGCCCGGAACGCTACGCAGGGCAAAAGCGGTTCTCGTCCTCCGTGCTTGCTTTTTCTCAGAAAGAGCCGTGGTGTGCGTTTTCGCCGGAAAACGCGTTTTCGGCCGAAAACGTGTACGTTTGCACTTCCCCGCCACAGGGAAGCTGCTAGCCGGGAATTCTCTGCCTGGTTCTACCCGCTGCCCGGAACGCTACGCAGGGCAAAAGCGGTTCTCGTCCTCCGTGCTTGCTTTTTCTCAGAAAGAGCCGTGGTGTGCGTTTTCGCCGGAAAACGCGTTTTCGGCCGAAAACGTGTACGTTTGCACTTCCCCGCCACAGGGAAGCTGCTAGCCGGGAATTCTCTGCCTGGTTCTACCCGCTGCCCGGAACGCTACGCAGGGCAAAAGCGGTTCTCGTCCTCCGTGCTTGCTTTTTCTCAGAAAGAGCCGAGGTGTGCGTTTTCGCCGGAAAACGCGTTTTCGGCCGAAAACGTGTACGTTTGCACTTCCCCGCCACAGGGAAGCTGCTAGCCGGGAATTCTCTGCCTGGTTCTACCCGCTGCCCGGAACGCTACGCAGGGCAAAAGCGGTTCTCGTCCTCCGTGCTTGCTTTTTCTCAGAAAGAGCCGTGGTGTGCGTTTTCGCCGGCAAACGCGTTTTCGGCCGAAAACGTGTACGTTTGCACTTCCCCGCCACAGGGAAGCTGCTAGCCGGGAATTCTCTGCCTGGTTCTACCCGCTGCCCGGAACGCTACGCAGGGCAAAAGCGGTTCTCGTCCTCCGTGCTTGCTTTTTCTCAGAAAGAGCCGTGGTGTGCGTTTTCGCCGGCAAACGCGTTTTCGGCCGAAAACGTGTACGTTTGCACTTCCCCGCCACAGGGAAGCTGCTAGCCGGGAATTTTCTGCCTGGTTCTACCCGCTGCCCGGAACGCTACGCAGGGCAAAAGCGGTTCTCGTCCTCCGTGCTTGCTTTTTCTCAGAAAGAGCCGTGGTGTGCGTTTTCGCCGGAAAACGCGTTTTCGGCCGAAAACGTGTACGTTTGCACTTCCCCGCCACAGGGAAGCTGCTAGCCGGGAATTCTCTGCCTGGTGCTACCCGCTGCCCGGAACGCTACGCAGGGCAAAAGCGGTTCTCGTCCTCCGTGCTTGCTTTTTCTCAGAAAGAGCCGTGGTGTGCGTTTTCGCCGGAAAACGCGTTTTCGGCCGAAAACGTGTACGTTTGCACTTCCCCGCCACAGGGAAGCTGCTAGCCGGGAATTCTCTGCCTGGTTCTACCCGCTGCCCGGAACGCTACGCAGGGCAAAAGCGGTTCTCGTCCTCCGTGCTTGCTTTTTCTCAGAAAGAGCCGTGGTGTGCGTTTTCGCCGGAAAACGCGTTTTCGGCCGAAAACGTGTACGTTTGCACTTCCCCGCCACAGGGAAGCTGCTAGCCGGGAATTCTCTGCCTGGTTCTACCCGCTGCCCGGAACGCTACGCAGGGCAAAAGCGGTTCTCTTCCTCCGTGCTTGCTTTTGCTCAGAAAGAGCCGTGGTGTGCGTTTTCGCTTGAAAACGCGTTTTCGGCCGAAAACGTGTACGTTTGCACTTCCCCGCCACAGGGAAGCTGCTAGCCGGGAATTCTCTGCCTGGTTCTACCCGCTGCCCGGAACGCTACGCAGGGCAAAAGCGATTCTCGTCCTCCGTGCTTGCTTTTTCTCAGAGAGCCGTGGTGTGCTTTTTTGCAGGAAAACTCGTTTTCGGCCGAAAACGTGTACGTTTGCACTTCCCCGCCACAGGGAAGCTGCTAGCCGGGAATTCTCTGCCTGGTTCTACCCGCTGCCCGGAACGCTACGCAGGGCAAAAGCGGTTCTCGTCCTCCGTGCTTGCTTTTTCTCAGAAAGAGCCGTGGTGTGCGTTTTCGCCGGAAAACGCGTTTTCGGCCGAAAACGTGTACGTTTGCACTTCCCCGCCACAGGGAAGCTGCTAGCCGGGAATTCTCTGCCTGGTTCTACCCGCTGCCCGGAACGCTACGCAGGGCAAAAGCGGTTCTCGTCCTCCGTGCTTGCTTTTTCTCAGAAAGAGCCGTGGTGTGCGTTTTCGCCGGAAAACGCGTTTTCGGCCGAAAACGTGTACGTTTGCACTTCCCCGCCACAGGGAAGCTGCTAGCCGGGAATTCTCTGCCTGGTTCTACCCGCTGCCCGGAACGCTACGCAGGGCAAAAGCGGTTCTCGTCCTCCGTGCTTGCTTTTTCTCAGAAAGAGCCGTGGTGTGCGTTTTCGCCGGAAAACGCGTTTTCGGCCGAAAACGTGTACGTTTGCACTTCCCCGCCACAGGGAAGCTGCTAGCCGGGAATTCTCTGCCTGGTTCTACCCGCTGCCCGGAACGCTACGCAGGGCAAAAGCGGTTCTCGTCCTCCGTGCTTGCTTTTTCTCAGAAAGAGCCGTGGTGTGCGTTTTCGCCGGCAAACGCGTTTTCGGCCGAAAACGTGTACGTTTGCACTTCCCCGCCACAGGGAAGCTGCTAGCCGCGAATTCTCTGCCTGGTTCTACCCGCTGCCCGGAACGCTACGCAGGGCAAAAGCGGTTCTCGTCCTCCGTGCTTGCTTTTTCTCAGAAAGAGCCGTGGTGTGCGTTTTCGCCGGCAAACGCGTTTTCGGCCGAAAGCGTGTACGTTTGCACTTCCCCGCCACAGGGAAGCTGCTAGCCGGGAATTCTCTGCCTGGTTCTACCCGCTGCCCGGAACGCTACGCAGGGCAAAAGCGGTTCTCGTCCTCCGTGCTTGCTTTTTCTCAGAAAGAGCCGTGGTGTGCGTTTTCGCCGGAAAACGCGTTTTCGGCCGAAAACGTGTACGTTTGCACTTCCCCGCCACAGGGAAGCTGCTAGCCGGGAATTCTCTGCCTGGTTCTACCCGCTGCCCGGAACGCTACGCAGGGCAAAAGCGGTTCTCGTCCTCCGTGCTTGCTTTTTCTCAGAAAGAGCCGTGGTGTGCGTTTTCGCCGGCAAACGCGTTTTCGGCCGAAAACGTGTACGTTTGCACTTCCCCGCCACAGGGAAGCTGCTAGCCGGGAATTCTCTGCCTGGTTCTACCCGCTGCCCGGAACGCTACGCAGGGCAAAAGCGGTTCTCGTCCTCCGTGCTTGCTTTTTCTCAGAAAGAGCCGTGGTGTGCGTTTTCGCCGGAAAACGCGTTTTCGGCCGAAAACGTGTACGTTTGCACTTCCCCGCCACAGGGAAGCTGCTAGCCGGGAATTCTCTGCCTGGTTCTACCCGCTGCCCGGAACGCTACGCAGGGCAAAAGCGGTTCTCGTCCTCCGTGCTTGCTTTTTCTCAGAAAGAGCCGTGGTGTGCGTTTTCGCCGGAAAACGCGTTTTCGGCCGAAAACGTGTACGTTTGCACTTCCCCGCCACAGGGAAGCTGCTAGCCGGGAATTCTCTGCCTGGTTCTACCCGCTGCCCGGAACGCTACGCAGGGCAAAAGCGGTTCTCGTCCTCCGTGCTTGCTTTTTCTCAGAAAGAGCCGTGGTGTGCGTTTTCGCCGGAAAACGCGTTTTCGGCCGAAAACGTGTACGTTTGCACTTCCCCGCCACAGGGAAGCTGCTAGCCGGGAATTCTCTGCCTGGTTCTACCCGCTGCCCGGAACGCTACGCAGGGCAAAAGCGGTTCTCGTCCTCCGTGCTTGCTTTTTCTCAGAAAGAGCCGTGGTGTGCGTTTTCGCCGGAAAACGCGTTTTCGGCCGAAAACGTGTACGTTTGCACTTCCCCGCCACAGGGAAGCTGCTAGCCGGGAATTCTCTGCCTGGTTCTACCCGCTGCCCGGAACGCTACGCAGGGCAAAAGCGGTTCTCGTCCTCCGTGCTTGCTTTTTCTCAGAAAGAGCCGTGGTGTGCGTTTTCGCCGGCAAACGCGTTTTCGGCCGAAAACGTGTACGTTTGCACTTCCCCGCCACAGGGAAGCTGCTAGCCGCGAATTCTCTGCCTGGTTCTACCCGCTGCCCGGAACGCTACGCAGGGCAAAAGCGGTTCTCGTCCTCCGTGCTTGCTTTTTCTCAGAAAGAGCCGTGGTGTGCGTTTTCGCCGGCAAACGCGTTTTCGGCCGAAAGCGTGTACGTTTGCACTTCCCCGCCACAGGGAAGCTGCTAGCCGGGAATTCTCTGCCTGGTTCTACCCGCTGCCCGGAACGCTACGCAGGGCAAAAGCGGTTCTCGTCCTCCGTGCTTGCTTTTTCTCAGAAAGAGCCGTGGTGTGCGTTTTCGCCGGAAAACGCGTTTTCGGCCGAAAACGTGTACGTTTGCACTTCCCCGCCACAGGGAAGCTGCTAGCCGGGAATTCTCTGCCTGGTTCTACCCGCTGCCCGGAACGCTACGCAGGGCAAAAGCGGTTCTCGTCCTCCGTGCTTGCTTTTTCTCAGAAAGAGCCGTGGTGTGCGTTTTCGCCGGCAAACGCGTTTTCGGCCGAAAACGTGTACGTTTGCACTTCCCCGCCACAGGGAAGCTGCTAGCCGGGAATTCTCTGCCTGGTTCTACCCGCTGCCCGGAACGCTACGCAGGGCAAAAGCGGTTCTCGTCCTCCGTGCTTGCTTTTTCTCAGAAAGAGCCGTGGTGTGCGTTTTCGCCGGAAAACGCGTTTTCGGCCGAAAACGTGTACGTTTGCACTTCCCCGCCACAGGGAAGCTGCTAGCCGGGAATTCTCTGCCTGGTTCTACCCGCTGCCCGGAACGCTACGCAGGGCAAAAGCGGTTCTCGTCCTCCGTGCTTGCTTTTTCTCAGAAAGAGCCGTGGTGTGCGTTTTCGCCGGAAAACGCGTTTTCGGCCGAAAACGTGTACGTTTGCACTTCCCCGCCACAGGGAAGCTGCTAGCCGGGAATTCTCTGCCTGGTTCTACCCGCTGCCCGGAACGCTACGCAGGGCAAAAGCGGTTCTCGTCCTCCGTGCTTGCTTTTTCTCAGAAAGAGCCGTGGTGTGCGTTTTCGCCGGAAAACGCGTTTTCGGCCGAAAACGTGTACGTTTGCACTTCCCCGCCACAGGGAAGCTGCTAGCCGGGAATTCTCTGCCTGGTTCTACCCGCTGCCCGGAACGCTACGCAGGGCAAAAGCGGTTCTCGTCCTCCGTGCTTGCTTTTTCTCAGAAAGAGCCGTGGTGTGCGTTTTCGCCGGAAAACGCGTTTTCGGCCGAAAACGTGTACGTTTGCACTTCCCCGCCACAGGGAAGCTGCTAGCCGGGAATTCTCTGCCTGGTTCTACCCGCTGCCCGGAACGCTACGCAGGGCAAAAGCGGTTCTCGTCCTCCGTGCTTGCTTTTTCTCAGAAAGAGCCGTGGTGTGCGTTTTCGCCGGCAAACGCGTTTTCGGCCGAAAACGTGTACGTTTGCACTTCCCCGCCACAGGGAAGCTGCTAGCCGGGAATTCTCTGCCTGGTTCTACCCGCTGCCCGGAACGCTACGCAGGGCAAAAGCGGTTCTCGTCCTCCGTGCTTGCTTTTGCTCAGAAAGAGCCGTGGTGTGCGTTTTCGCCGGCAAACGCGTTTTCGGCCGAAAACGTGTACGTTTGCACTTCCCCGCCACAGGGAAGCTGCTAGCCGGGAATTTTCTGCCTGGTTCTACCCGCTGCCCGGAACGCTACGCAGGGCAAAAGCGGTTCTCGTCCTCCGTGCTTGCTTTTTCTCAGAAAGAGCCGTGGTGTGCGTTTTCGCCGGAAAACGCGTTTTCGGCCGAAAACGTGTACGTTTGCACTTCCCCGCCACAGGGAAGCTGCTAGCCGGGAATTCTCTGCCTGGTGCTACCCGCTGCCCGGAACGCTACGCAGGGCAAAAGCGGTTCTCGTCCTCCGTGCTTGCTTTTTCTCAGAAAGAGCCGTGGTGTGCGTTTTCGCCGGCAAACGCGTTTTCGGCCGAAAACGTGTACGTTTGCACTTCCCCGCCACAGGGAAGCTGCTAGCCGGGAATTCTCTGCCTGGTTCTACCCGCTGCCCGGAACGCTACGCAGGGCAAAAGCGGTTCTCGTCCTCCGTGCTTGCTTTTTCTCAGAAAGAGCCGTGGTGTGCGTTTTCGCCGGAAAACGCGTTTTCGGCCGAAAACGTGTACGTTTGCACTTCCCCGCCACAGGGAAGCTGCTAGCCGGGAATTCTCTGCCTGGTTCTACCCGCTGCCCGGAACGCTACGCAGGGCAAAAGCGGTTCTCGTCCTCCGTGCTTGCTTTTGCTCAGAAAGAGCCTTGGTGTGCGTTTTCGCTTGAAAACGCGTTTTCGGCCGAAAACGTGTACGTTTGCACTTCCCCGCCACAGGGAAGCTGCTAGCCGGGAATTCTCTGCCTGGTTCTACCCGCTGCCCGGAACGCTACGCAGGGCAAAAGCGATTCTCGTCCTCCGTGCTTGCTTTTTCTCAGAGAGCCGTGGTGTGCTTTTTTGCCGGAAAACTCGTTTTCGGCCGAAAACGTGTACGTTTGCACTTCCCCGCCACAGGAAACCTGCTAGCCGGGAATTCTCTGCCTGGTGCTACCCGCTGCCCGGAACGCTACGCAGGGCAAAAGCGGTTCTCGTCCTCCGTGCTTGCTTTTACTCAGAAAGAGCCGTGGTGTGCGTTTTCGCCGGAAAACGCGTTTTCGGCCGAAAACGTGTACGTTTGCACTTCCCCGCCACAGGGAAGCTGCTAGCCGGGAATTCTCTGCCTGGTTCTACCCGCTGCCCGGAACGCTACGCAGGGCAAAAGCGGTTCTCGTCCTCCGTGCTTGCTTTTTCTCAGAAAGAGCCGTGGTGTGCGTTTTCGCCGGCAAACGCGTTTTCGGCCGAAAACGTGTACGTTTGCACTTCCCCGCCACAGGGAAGCTGCTAGCCGGGAATTCTCTGCCTGGTTCTACCCGCTGCCCGGAACGCTACGCAGGGCAAAAGCGGTTCTCGTCCTCCGTGCTTGCTTTTTCTCAGAAAGAGCCGTGGTGTGCGTTTTCGCCGGCAAACGCGTTTTCGGCCGAAAACGTGTACGTTTGCACTTCCCCGCCACAGGGAAGCTGCTAGCCGGGAATTCTCTGCCTGGTTCTACCCGCTGCCCGGAACGCTACGCAGGGCAAAAGCGGTTCTCGTCCTCCGTGCTTGCTTTTTCTCAGAAAGAGCCGTGGTGTGCGTTTTCGCCGGCAAACGCGTTTTCGGCCGAAAACATGTACGTTTGCACTTCCCCGCCACAGGGAAGCTGCTAGCCGGGAATTCTCTGCCTGGTTCTACCCGCTGCCCGGAACGCTACGCAGGGCAAAAGCGGTTCTCGTCCTCCGTGCTTGCTTTTGCTCAGAAAGAGCCGTGGTGTGCGTTTTCGCCGGAAAACGCGTTTTCGGCCGAAAACGTGTACGTTTGCACTTCCCCGCCACAGGGAAGCTGCTAGCCGGGAATTCTCTGCCTGGTTCTACCCGCTGCCCGGAACGCTACGCAGGGCAAAAGCGGTTCTCGTCCTCCGTGCTTGCTTTTGCTCAGAAAGAGCCGTGGTGTGCGTTTTCGCTTGAAAACGCGTTTTCGGCCGAAAACGTGTACGTTTGCACTTCCCCGCCACAGGGAAGCTGCTAGCCGGGAATTCTCTGCCTGGTTCTACCCGCTGCCCGGAACGCTACGCAGGGCAAAAGCGATTCTCGTCCTCCGTGCTTGCTTTTTCTCAGAGAGCCGTGGTGTGCTTTTTTGCCGGAAAACTCGTTTTCGGCCGAAAACGTGTACGTTTGCACTTCCCCGCCACAGGGAAGCTGCTAGCCGGGAATTCTCTGCCTGGTTCTACCCGCTGCCCGGAACGCTACGCAGGGCAAAAGCGGTTCTCGTCCTCCGTGCTTGCTTTTTCTCAGAAAGAGCCGTGGTGTGCGTTTTCGCCGGAAAACGCGTTTTCGGCCGAAAACGTGTACGTTTGCACTTCCCCGCCACAGGGAAGCTGCTAGCCGGGAATTCTCTGCCTGGTTCTACCCGCTGCCCGGAACGCTACGCAGGGCAAAAGCGGTTCTCGTCCTCCGTGCTTGCTTTTTCTCAGAAAGAGCCGTGGTGTGCGTTTTCGCCGGCAAACGCGTTTTCGGCCGAAAACGTGTACGTTTGCACTTCCCCGCCACAGGGAAGCTGCTAGCCGGGAATTCTCTGCCTGGTTCTACCCGCTGCCCGGAACGCTACGCAGGGCAAAAGCGGTTCTCGTCCTCCGTGCTTGCTTTTTCTCAGAAAGAGCCGTGGTGTGCGTTTTCGCCGGCAAACGCGTTTTCGGCCGAAAACGTGTACGTTTGCAATTCCCCGCCACAGGGAAGCTGCTAGCCGGGAATTCTCTGCCTGGTTCTACCCGCTGCCCGGAACGCTACGCAGGGCAAAAGCGGTTCTCGTCCTCCGTGCTTGCTTTTTCTCAGAAAGAGCCGTGGTGTGCGTTTTCGCCGGAAAACGCGTTTTCGGCCGAAAACGTGTACGTTTGCACTTCCCCGCCACAGGGAACCTGCTAGCCGGGAATTCTCTGCCTGGTGCTACCCGCTGCCCGGAACGCTACGCAGGGCAAAAGCGGTTCTCGTCCTCCGTGCTTGCTTTTTCTCAGAAAGAGCCGTGGTGTGCGTTTTCGCCGGAAAACGCGTTTTCGGCCGAAAACGTGTACGTTTGCACTTCCCCGCCACAGGGAAGCTGCTAGCCGCGAATTCTCTGCCTGGTTCTACCCGCTGCCCGGAACGCTACGCAGGGCAAAAGCGGTTCTCGTCCTCCGTGCTTGCTTTTTCTCAGAAAGAGCCGTGGTGTGCGTTTTCGCCGGAAAACGCGTTTTCGGCCGAAAACGTGTACGTTTGCACTTCCCCGCCACAGGGAAGCTGCTAGCCGGGAATTCTCTGCCTGGTTCTACCCGCTGCCCGGAACGCTACGCAGGGCAAAAGCGGTTCTCGTCCTCCGTGCTTGCTTTTTCTCAGAAAGAGCCGTGGTGTGCGTTTTCGCCGGAAAACGCGTTTTCGGCCGAAAACGTGTACGTTTGCACTTCCCCGCCACAGGGAAGCTGCTAGCCGGGAATTCTCTGCCTGGTTCTACCCGCTGCCCGGAACGCTACGCAGGGCAAAAGCGGTTCTCGTCCTCCGTGCTTGCTTTTTCTCAGAAAGAGCCGTGGTGTGCGTTTTCGCCGGAAAACGCGTTTTCGGCCGAAAACGTGTACGTTTGCACTTCCCCGCCACAGGGAAGCTGCTAGCCGGGAATTCTCTGCCTGGTTCTACCCGCTGCCCGGAACGCTACGCAGGGCAAAAGCGGTTCTCGTCCTCCGTGCTTGCTTTTTCTCAGAAAGAGCCGTGGTGTGCGTTTTCGCCGGAAAACGCGTTTTCGGCCGAAAACGTGTACGTTTGCACTTCCCCGCCACAGGGAAGCTGCTAGCCGGGAATTCTCTGCCTGGTTCTACCCGCTGCCCGGAACGCTACGCAGGGCAAAAGCGGTTCTCGTCCTCCGTGCTTGCTTTTTCTCAGAAAGAGCCGTGGTGTGCGTTTTCGCCGGCAAACGCGTTTTCGGCCGAAAACGTGTACGTTTGCACTTCCCCGCCACAGGGAAGCTGCTAGCCGGGAATTCTCTGCCTGGTTCTACCCGCTGCCCGGAACGCTACGCAGGGCAAAAGCGGTTCTCGTCCTCCGTGCTTGCTTTTTCTCAGAAAGAGCCGTGGTGTGCGTTTTCGCCGGAAAACGCGTTTTCGGCCGAAAACGTGTACGTTTGCACTTCCCCGCCACAGGGAAGCTGCTAGCCGGGAATTCTCTGCCTGGTTCTACCCGCTGCCCGGAACGCTACGCAGGGCAAAAGCGGTTCTCGTCCTCCGTGCTTGCTTTTTCTCAGAAAGAGCCGTGGTGTGCGTTTTCGCCGGAAAACGCGTTTTCGGCCGAAAACGTGTACGTTTGCACTTCCCCGCCACAGGGAAGCTGCTAGCCGGGAATTCTCTGCCTGGTTCTACCCGCTGCCCGGAACGCTACGCAGGGCAAAAGCGGTTCTCGTCCTCCGTGCTTGCTTTTTCTCAGAAAGAGCCGTGGTGTGCGTTTTCGCCGGAAAACGCGTTTTCGGCCGAAAACGTGTACGTTTGCACTTCCCCGCCACAGGGAAGCTGCTAGCCGGGAATTCTCTGCCTGGTTCTACCCGCTGCCCGGAACGCTACGCAGGGCAAAAGCGGTTCTCGTCCTCCGTGCTTGCTTTTTCTCAGAAAGAGCCGTGGTGTGCGTTTTCGCCGGCAAACGCGTTTTCGGCCGAAAACGTGTACGTTTGCACTTCCCCGCCACAGGGAAGCTGCTAGCCGGGAATTTTCTGCCTGGTTCTACCCGCTGCCCGGAACGCTACGCAGGGCAAAAGCGGTTCTCGTCCTCCGTGCTTGCTTTTTCTCAGAAAGAGCCGTGGTGTGCGTTTTCGCCGGAAAACGCGTTTTCGGCCGAAAACGTGTACGTTTGCACTTCCCCGCCACAGGGAAGCTGCTAGCCGGGAATTCTCTGCCTGGTTCTACCCGCTGCCCGGAACGCTACGCAGGGCAAAAGCGGTTCTCGTCCTCCGTGCTTGCTTTTTCTCAGAAAGAGCCGTGGTGTGCGTTTTCGCCGGCAAACGCGTTTTCGGCCGAAAACGTGTACGTTTGCACTTCCCCGCCACAGGGAAGCTGCTAGCCGGGAATTCTCTGCCTGGTTCTACCCGCTGCCCGGAACGCTACGCAGGGCAAAAGCGGTTCTCGTCCTCCGTGCTTGCTTTTTCTCAGAAAGAGCCGTGGTGTGCGTTTTCGCCGGAAAACGCGTTTTCGGCCGAAAACGTGTACGTTTGCACTTCCCCGCCACAGGGAAGCTGCTAGCCGGGAATTCTCTGCCTGGTTCTACCCGCTGCCCGGAACGCTACGCAGGGCAAAAGCGGTTCTCGTCCTCCGTGCTTGCTTTTGCTCAGAAAGAGCCGTGGTGTGCGTTTTCGCTTGAAAACGCGTTTTCGGCCGAAAACGTGTACGTTTGCACTTCCCCGCCACAGGGAAGCTGCTAGCCGGGAATTCTCTGCCTGGTTCTACCCGCTGCCCGGAACGCTACGCAGGGCAAAAGCGATTCTCGTCCTCCGTGCTTGCTTTTTCTCAGAGAGCCGTGGTGTGCTTTTTTGCCGGAAAACTCGTTTTCGGCCGAAAACGTGTACGTTTGCACTTCCCCGCCACAGGGAAGCTGCTAGCCGGGAATTCTCTGCCTGGTTCTACCCGCTGCCCGGAACGCTACGCAGGGCAAAAGCGGTTCTCGTCCTCCGTGCTTGCTTTTTCTCAGAAAGAGCCGTGGTGTGCGTTTTCGCCGGAAAACGCGTTTTCGGCCGAAAACGTGTACGTTTGCACTTCCCCGCCACAGGGAAGCTGCTAGCCGGGAATTCTCTGCCTGGTTCTACCCGCTGCCCGGAACGTTACGCAGGGCAAAAGCGGTTCTCGTCCTCCGTGCTTGCTTTTTCTCAGAAAGAGCCGTGGTGTGCGTTTTCGCCGGCAAACGCGTTTTCGGCCGAAAACGTGTACGTTTGCACTTCCCCGCCACAGGGAAGCTGCTAGCCGGGAATTCTCTGCCTGGTTCTACCCGCTGCCCGGAACGCTACGCAGGGCAAAAGCGGTTCTCGTCCTCCGTGCTTGCTTTTTCTCAGAAAGAGCCGTGGTGTGCGTTTTCGCCGGCAAACGCGTTTTCGGCCGAAAACGTGTACGTTTGCACTTCCCCGCCACAGGGAAGCTGCTAGCCGCGAATTCTCTGCCTGGTTCTACCCGCTGCCCGGAACGCTACGCAGGGCAAAAGCGGTTCTCGTCCTCCGTGCTTGCTTTTTCTCAGAAAGAGCCGTGGTGTGCGTTTTCGCCGGCAAACGCGTTTTCGGCCGAAAGCGTGTACGTTTGCACTTCCCCGCCACAGGGAAGCTGCTAGCCGGGAATTCTCTGCCTGGTTCTACCCGCTGCCCGGAACGCTACGCAGGGCAAAAGCGGTTCTCGTCCTCCGTGCTTGCTTTTTCTCAGAAAGAGCCGTGGTGTGCGTTTTCGCCGGAAAACGCGTTTTCGGCCGAAAACGTGTACGTTTGCACTTCCCCGCCACAGGGAAGCTGCTAGCCGGGAATTCTCTGCCTGGTTCTACCCGCTGCCCGGAACGCTACGCAGGGCAAAAGCGGTTCTCGTCCTCCGTGCTTGCTTTTTCTCAGAAAGAGCCGTGGTGTGCGTTTTCGCCGGAAAACGCGTTTTCGGCCGAAAACGTGTACGTTTGCACTTCCCCGCCACAGGGAAGCTGCTAGCCGGGAATTCTCTGCCTGGTTCTACCCGCTGCCCGGAACGCTACGCAGGGCAAAAGCGGTTCTCGTCCTCCGTGCTTGCTTTTTCTCAGAAAGAGCCGTGGTGTGCGTTTTCGCCGGAAAACGCGTTTTCGGCCGAAAACGTGTACGTTTGCACTTCCCCGCCACAGGGAAGCTGCTAGCCGGGAATTCTCTGCCTGGTTCTACCCGCTGCCCGGAACGCTACGCAGGGCAAAAGCGGTTCTCGTCCTCCGTGCTTGCTTTTTCTCAGAAAGAGCCGTGGTGTGCGTTTTCGCCGGAAAACGCGTTTTCGGCCGAAAACGTGTACGTTTGCACTTCCCCGCCACAGGGAAGCTGCTAGCCGGGAATTCTCTGCCTGGTTCTACCCGCTGCCCGGAACGCTACGCAGGGCAAAAGCGGTTCTCGTCCTCCGTGCTTGCTTTTTCTCAGAAAGAGCCGTGGTGTGCGTTTTCGCCGGAAAACGCGTTTTCGGCCGAAAACGTGTACGTTTGCACTTCCCCGCCACAGGGAAGCTGCTAGCCGGGAATTCTCTGCCTGGTTCTACCCGCTGCCCGGAACGCTACGCAGGGCAAAAGCGGTTCTCGTCCTCCGTGCTTGCTTTTTCTCAGAAAGAGCCGTGGTGTGCGTTTTCGCCGGCAAACGCGTTTTCGGCCGAAAACGTGTACGTTTGCACTTCCCCGCCACAGGGAAGCTGCTAGCCGGGAATTCTCTGCCTGGTTCTACCCGCTGCCCGGAACGCTACGCAGGGCAAAAGCGGTTCTCGTCCTCCGTGCTTGCTTTTTCTCAGAAAGAGCCGTGGTGTGCGTTTTCGCCGGAAAACGCGTTTTCGGCCGAAAACGTGTACGTTTGCACTTCCCCGCCACAGGGAACCTGCTAGCCGGGAATTCTCTGCCTGGTGCTACCCGCTGCCCGGAACGCTACGCAGGGCAAAAGCGGTTCTCGTCCTCCGTGCTTGCTTTTTCTCAGAAAGAGCCGTGGTGTGCGTTTTCGCCGGAAAACGCGTTTTCGGCCGAAAACGTGTACGTTTGCACTTCCCCGCCACAGGGAAGCTGCTAGCCGGGAATTCTCTGCCTGGTGCTACCCGCTGCCCGGAACGCTACGCAGGGCAAAAGCGGTTCTCGTCCTCCGTGCTTGCTTTTTCTCAGAAAGAGCCGTGGTGTGCGTTTTCGCCGGCAAACGCGTTTTCGGCCGAAAACGTGTACGTTTGCACTTCCCCGCCACAGGGAAGCTGCTAGCCGGGAATTCTCTGCCTGGTTCTACCCGCTGCCCGGAACGCTACGCAGGGCAAAAGCGGTTCTCGTCCTCCGTGCTTGCTTTTTCTCAGAAAGAGCCGTGGTGTGCGTTTTCGCCGGAAAACGCGTTTTCGGCCGAAAACGTGTACGTTTGCACTTCCCCGCCACAGGGAAGCTGCTAGCCGGGAATTCTCTGCCTGGTTCTACCCGCTGCCCGGAACGCTACGCAGGGCAAAAGCGGTTCTCGTCCTCCGTGCTTGCTTTTGCTCAGAAAGAGCCTTGGTGTGCGTTTTCGCTTGAAAACGCGTTTTCGGCCGAAAACGTGTACGTTTGCACTTCCCCGCCACAGGGAAGCTGCTAGCCGGGAATTCTCTGCCTGGTTCTACCCGCTGCCCGGAACGCTACGCAGGGCAAAAGCGATTCTCGTCCTCCGTGCTTGCTTTTTCTCAGAGAGCCGTGGTGTGCTTTTTTGCCGGAAAACTCGTTTTCGGCCGAAAACGTGTACGTTTGCACTTCCCCGCCACAGGAAACCTGCTAGCCGGGAATTCTCTGCCTGGTGCTACCCGCTGCCCGGAACGCTACGCAGGGCAAAAGCGGTTCTCGTCCTCCGTGCTTGCTTTTTCTCAGAAAGAGCCGTGGTGTGCGTTTTCGCCGGAAAACGCGTTTTCGGCCGAAAACGTGTACGTTTGCACTTCCCCGCCACAGGGAAGCTGCTAGCCGGGAATTCTCTGCCTGGTTCTACCCGCTGCCCGGAACGCTACGCAGGGCAAAAGCGGTTCTCGTCCTCCGTGCTTGCTTTTTCTCAGAAAGAGCCGTGGTGTGCGTTTTCGCCGGCAAACGCGTTTTCGGCCGAAAACGTGTACGTTTGCACTTCCCCGCCACAGGGAAGCTGCTAGCCGGGAATTCTCTGCCTGGTTCTACCCGCTGCCCGGAACGCTACGCAGGGCAAAAGCGGTTCTCGTCCTCCGTGCTTGCTTTTTCTCAGAAAGAGCCGTGGTGTGCGTTTTCGCCGGCAAACGCGTTTTCGGCCGAAAACGTGTACGTTTGCACTTCCCCGCCACAGGGAAGCTGCTAGCCGGGAATTCTCTGCCTGGTTCTACCCGCTGCCCGGAACGCTACGCAGGGCAAAAGCGGTTCTCGTCCTCCGTGCTTGCTTTTTCTCAGAAAGAGCCGTGGTGTGCGTTTTCGCCGGAAAACGCGTTTTCGGCCGAAAACGTGTACGTTTGCACTTCCCCGCCACAGGGAAGCTGCTAGCCGGGAATTCTCTGCCTGGTTCTACCCGCTGCCCGGAACGCTACGCAGGGCAAAAGCGGTTCTCGTCCTCCGTGCTTGCTTTTTCTCAGAAAGAGCCGTGGTGTGCGTTTTCGCCGGAAAACGCGTTTTCGGCCGAAAACGTGTACGTTTGCACTTCCCCGCCACAGGGAAGCTGCTAGCCGGGAATTCTCTGCCTGGTTCTACCCGCTGCCCGGAACGCTACGCAGGGCAAAAGCGGTTCTCGTCCTCCGTGCTTGCTTTTTCTCAGAAAGAGCCGTGGTGTGCGTTTTCGCCGGAAAACGCGTTTTCGGCCGAAAACGTGTACGTTTGCACTTCCCCGCCACAGGGAAGCTGCTAGCCGGGAATTCTCTGCCTGGTTCTACCCGCTGCCCGGAACGCTACGCAGGGCAAAAGCGGTTCTCGTCCTCCGTGCTTGCTTTTTCTCAGAAAGAGCCGTGGTGTGCGTTTTCGCCGGCAAACGCGTTTTCGGCCGAAAACGTGTACGTTTGCACTTCCCCGCCACAGGGAAGCTGCTAGCCGGGAATTCTCTGCCTGGTTCTACCCGCTGCCCGGAACGCTACGCAGGGCAAAAGCGGTTCTCGTCCTCCGTGCTTGCTTTTTCTCAGAAAGAGCCGTGGTGTGCGTTTTCGCCGGAAAACGCGTTTTCGGCCGAAAACGTGTACGTTTGCACTTCCCCGCCACAGGGAACCTGCTAGCCGGGAATTCTCTGCCTGGTGCTACCCGCTGCCCGGAACGCTACGCAGGGCAAAAGCGGTTCTCGTCCTCCGTGCTTGCTTTTTCTCAGAAAGAGCCGTGGTGTGCGTTTTCGCCGGAAAACGCGTTTTCGGCCGAAAACGTGTACGTTTGCACTTCCCCGCCACAGGGAAGCTGCTAGCCGGGAATTCTCTGCCTGGTGCTACCCCGCTGCCCGGAACGCTACGCAGGGCAAAAGCGGTTCTCGTCCTCCGTGCTTGCTTTTTCTCAGAAAGAGCCGTGGTGTGCGTTTTCGCCGGCAAACGCGTTTTCGGCCGAAAACGTGTACGTTTGCACTTCCCCGCCACAGGGAAGCTGCTAGCCGGGAATTCTCTGCCTGGTTCTACCCGCTGCCCGGAACGCTACGCAGGGCAAAAGCGGTTCTCGTCCTCCGTGCTTGCTTTTTCTCAGAAAGAGCCGTGGTGTGCGTTTTCGCCGGAAAACGCGTTTTCGGCCGAAAACGTGTACGTTTGCACTTCCCCGCCACAGGGAAGCTGCTAGCCGGGAATTCTCTGCCTGGTTCTACCCGCTGCCCGGAACGCTACGCAGGGCAAAAGCGGTTCTCGTCCTCCGTGCTTGCTTTTGCTCAGTAAGAGCCTTGGTGTGCGTTTTCGCTTGAAAACGCGTTTTCGGCCGAAAACGTGTACGTTTGCACTTCCCCGCCACAGGGAAGCTGCTAGCCGGGAATTCTCTGCCTGGTTCTACCCGCTGCCCGGAACGCTACGCAGGGCAAAAGCGATTCTCGTCCTCCGTGCTTGCTTTTTCTCAGAGAGCCGTGGTGTGCTTTTTGCCGGAAAACTCGTTTTCGGCCGAAAACGTGTACGTTTGCACTTCCCCGCCACAGGAAACCTGCTAGCCGGGAATTCTCTGCCTGGTGCTACCCGCTGCCCGGAACGCTACGCAGGGCAAAAGCGGTTCTCGTCCTCCGTGCTTGCTTTTTCTCAGAAAGAGCCGTGGTGTGCGTTTTCGCCGGAAAACGCGTTTTCGGCCGAAAACGTGTACGTTTGCACTTCCCCGCCACAGGGAAGCTGCTAGCCGGGAATTCTCTGCCTGGTTCTACCCGCTGCCCGGAACGCTACGCAGGGCAAAAGCGGTTCTCGTCCTCCGTGCTTGCTTTTTCTCAGAAAGAGCCGTGGTGTGCGTTTTCGCCGGCAAACGCGTTTTCGGCCGAAAACGTGTACGTTTGCACTTCCCCGCCACAGGGAAGCTGCTAGCCGGGAATTCTCTGCCTGGTTCTACCCGCTGCCCGGAACGCTACGCAGGGCAAAAGCGGTTCTCGTCCTCCGTGCTTGCTTTTTCTCAGAAAGAGCCGTGGTGTGCGTTTTCGCCGGCAAACGCGTTTTCGGCCGAAAACGTGTACGTTTGCACTTCCCCGCCACAGGGAAGCTGCTAGCCGGGAATTCTCTGCCTGGTTCTACCCGCTGCCCGGAACGCTACGCAGGGCAAAAGCGGTTCTCGTCCTCCGTGCTTGCTTTTTCTCAGAAAGAGCCGTGGTGTGCGTTTTCGCCGGAAAACGCGTTTTCGGCCGAAAACGTGTACGTTTGCACTTCCCCGCCACAGGGAAGCTGCTAGCCGGGAATTCTCTGCCTGGTTCTACCCGCTGCCCGGAACGCTACGCAGGGCAAAAGCGGTTCTCGTCCTCCGTGCTTGCTTTTTCTCAGAAAGAGCCGTGGTGTGCGTTTTCGCCGGAAAACGCGTTTTCGGCCGAAAACGTGTACGTTTGCACTTCCCCGCCACAGGGAAGCTGCTAGCCGGGAATTCTCTGCCTGGTTCTACCCGCTGCCCGGAACGCTACGCAGGGCAAAAGCGGTTCTCGTCCTCCGTGCTTGCTTTTTCTCAGAAAGAAGCCGTGGTGTGCGTTTTCGCCGGAAAACGCGTTTTCGGCCGAAAACGTGTACGTTTGCACTTCCCCGCCACAGGGAAGCTGCTAGCCGGGAATTCTCTGCCTGGTTCTACCCGCTGCCCGGAACGCTACGCAGGGCAAAAGCGGTTCTCGTCCTCCGTGCTTGCTTTTTCTCAGAAAGAGCCGTGGTGTGCGTTTTCGCCGGAAAACGCGTTTTCGGCCGAAAACGTGTACGTTTGCACTTCCCCGCCACAGGGAAGCTGCTAGCCGGGAATTCTCTGCCTGGTTCTACCCGCTGCCCGGAACGCTACGCAGGGCAAAAGCGGTTCTCGTCCTCCGTGCTTGCTTTTTCTCAGAAAGAGCCGTGGCTGTGCGTTTTCGCCGGAAAACGCGTTTTCGGCCGAAAACGTGTACGTTTGCACTTCCCCGCCACAGGGAAGCTGCTAGCCGGGAATTCTCTGCCTGGTTCTACCCGCTGCCCGGAACGCTACGCAGGGCAAAAGCGGTTCTCGTCCTCCGTGCTTGCTTTTTCTCAGAAAGAGCCGTGGTGTGCGTTTTCGCCGGCAAACGCGTTTTCGGCCGAAAACGTGTACGTTTGCACTTCCCCGCCACAGGGAAGCTGCTAGCCGGGAATTCTCTGCCTGGTTCTACCCGCTGCCCGGAACGCTACGCAGGGCAAAAGCGGTTCTCGTCCTCCGTGCTTGCTTTTTCTCAGAAAGAGCCGTGGTGTGCGTTTTCGCCGGCAAACGCGTTTTCGGCCGAAAACGTGTACGTTTGCACTTCCCCGCCACAGGGAAGCTGCTAGCCGGGAATTCTCTGCCTGGTTCTACCCGCTGCCCGGAACGCTACGCAGGGCAAAAGCGGTTCTCGTCCTCCGTGCTTGCTTTTTCTCAGAAAGAGCCGTGGTGTGCGTTTTCGCCGGAAAACGCGTTTTCGGCCGAAAACGTGTACGTTTGCACTTCCCCGCCACAGGGAAGCTGCTAGCCGGGAATTCTCTGCCTGGTTCTACCCGCTGCCCGGAACGCTACGCAGGGCAAAAGCGGTTCTCGTCCTCCGTGCTTGCTTTTTCTCAGAAAGAGCCGTGGTGTGCGTTTTCGCCGGCAAACGCGTTTTCGGCCGAAAACGTGTACGTTTGCACTTCCCCGCCACAGGGAAGCTGCTAGCCGGGAATTCTCTGCCTGGTTCTACCCGCTGCCCGGAACGCTACGCAGGGCAAAAGCGGTTCTCGTCCTCCGTGCTTGCTTTTTCTCAGAAAGAGCCGTGGTGTGCGTTTTCGCCGGCAAACGCGTTTTCGGCCGAAAACGTGTACGTTTGCACTTCCCCGCCACAGGGAAGCTGCTAGCCGGGAATTCTCTGCCTGGTTCTACCCGCTGCCCGGAACGCTACGCAGGGCAAAAGCGGTTCTCGTCCTCCGTGCTTGCTTTTTCTCAGAAAGAGCCGTGGTGTGCGTTTTCGCCGGCAAACGCGTTTTCGGCCGAAAACGTGTACGTTTGCACTTCCCCGCCACAGGGAAGCTGCTAGCCGGGAATTCTCTGCCTGGTTCTACCCGCTGCCCGGAACGCTACGCAGGGCAAAAGCGGTTCTCGTCCTCCGTGCTTGCTTTTTCTCAGAAAGAGCCGTGGTGTGCGTTTTCGCCGGAAAACGCGTTTTCGGCCGAAAACGTGTACGTTTGCACTTCCCCGCCACAGGGAAGCTGCTAGCCGGGAATTCTCTGCCTGGTTCTACCCGCTGCCCGGAACGCTACGCAGGGCAAAAGCGGTTCTCGTCCTCCGTGCTTGCTTTTTCTCAGAAAGAGCCGTGGTGTGCGTTTTCGCCGGCAAACGCGTTTTCGGCCGAAAACGTGTACGTTTGCACTTCCCCGCCACAGGGAAGCTGCTAGCCGGGAATTCTCTGCCTGGTTCTACCCGCTGCCCGGAACGCTACGCAGGGCAAAAGCGGTTCTCGTCCTCCGTGCTTGCTTTTTCTCAGAAAGAGCCGTGGTGTGCGTTTTCGCCGGAAAACGCGTTTTCGGCCGAAAACGTGTACGTTTGCACTTCCCCGCCACAGGGAAGCTGCTAGCCGGGAATTCTCTGCCTGGTTCTACCCGCTGCCCGGAACGCTACGCAGGGCAAAAGCGGTTCTCGTCCTCCGTGCTTGCTTTTTCTCAGAAAGAGCCGTGGTGTGCGTTTTCGCCGGCAAACGCGTTTTCGGCCGAAAACGTGTACGTTTGCACTTCCCCGCCACAGGGAAGCTGCTAGCCGGGAATTCTCTGCCTGGTTCTACCCGCTGCCCGGAACGCTACGCAGGGCAAAAGCGGTTCTCGTCCTCCGTGCTTGCTTTTTCTCAGAAAGAGCCGTGGTGTGCGTTTTCGCCGGAAAACGCGTTTTCGGCCGAAAACGTGTACGTTTGCACTTCCCCGCCACAGGGAAGCTGCTAGCCGGGAATTCTCTGCCTGGTTCTACCCGCTGCCCGGAACGCTACGCAGGGCAAAAGCGGTTCTCGTCCTCCGTGCTTGCTTTTTCTCAGAAAGAGCCGTGGTGTGCGTTTTCGCCGGAAAACGCGTTTTCGGCCGAAAACGTGTACGTTTGCACTTCCCCGCCACAGGGAAGCTGCTAGCCGGGAATTCTCTGCCTGGTTCTACCCGCTGCCCGGAACGCTACGCAGGGCAAAAGCGGTTCTCGTCCTCCGTGCTTGCTTTTTCTCAGAAATGTACGTTTGCACTTCCCCGCCACAGGGAAGCTGCTAGCCGGGAATTCTCTGCCTGGTTCTACCCGCTGCCCGGAACGCTACGCAGGGCAAAAGCGGTTCTCGTCCTCCGTGCTTGCTTTTTCTCAGAAAGAGCCGTGGTGTGCGTTTTCGCCGGAAAACGCGTTTTCGGCCGAAAACGTGTACGTTTGCACTTCCCCGCCACAGGGAAGCTGCTAGCCGGGAATTCTCTGCCTGGTTCTACCCGCTGCCCGGAACGCTACGCAGGGCAAAAGCGGTTCTCGTCCTCCGTGCTTGCTTTTTCTCAGAAAGAGCCGTGGTGTGCGTTTTCGCCGGAAAACGCGTTTTCGGCCGAAAACGTGTACGTTTGCACTTCCCCGCCACAGGGAAGCTGCTAGCCGGGAATTCTCTGCCTGGTTCTACCCGCTGCCCGGAACGCTACGCAGGGCAAAAGCGGTTCTCGTCCTCC
>NW_027438069.1:0-36352 GCF_965140245.1 Athene noctua
AGAAAAAGCAAGCACGGAGGACGAGAATCGCTTTTGCCCTGCGTAGCGTTCCGGGCAGCGGGTAGAACCAGGCAGAGAATTCCCGGCTAGCAGCTTCCCTGTGGCCGGGAAGTGCAAACGTACACGTTTTCGGCCGAAAACGCGTTTTCCGGCGAAAACGCACACCACGGCTCTTTCTGAGAAAAAGCAAGCACGGAGGACGAGAATCGCTTTTGCCCTGCGTAGCGTTCCGGGCAGCGGGTAGAACCAGGCAGAGAATTCCCGGCTAGCAGCTTCCCTGTGGCGGGGAAGTGCAAACGTACACGTTTTCGACCGAAAACGCGTTTTCCGGCGAAAACGCACACCACGGCTCTTTCTGAGAAAAAGCAAGCACGGAGGACGAGAATCGCTTTTGCCCTGCGTAGCGTTCCGGGCAGCGGGTAGAACCAGGCAGAGAATTCCCGGCTAGCAGCTTCCCTGTGGCGGGGAAGTGCAAACGTACACGTTTTCGGCCGAAAACGCGTTTTGCGGCGAAAACGCACACCACGGCTCTTTCTGAGAAAAGCAAGCACGGAGGACGAGAATCGCTTTTGCCCTGCGTAGCGTTCCGGGCAGCGGGTAGAACCAGGCAGAGAATTCCCGTCTAGCAGCTTCCCTGTGGCCGGGAAGTGCAAACGTACACGTTTTCGGCCGAAAACGCGTTTTCCGGCGAAAACGCACACCACGGCTCTTTCTGAGAAAAAGCAAGCACGGAGGACGAGAATCGCTTTTGCCCTGCGTAGCGTTCCGGGCAGCGGGTAGAACCAGGCAGAGAATTCCCTGCTAGCAGCTTCCCTGTGGCCGGGAAGTGCAAACGTACACGTTTTCGGCCGAAAACGCGTTTTGCGGCGAAAACGCACACCACGGCTCTTTCTGAGAAAAAGCAAGCACGGAGGACGAGAATCGCTTTTGCCCTGCGTAGCGTTCCGGGCAGCGGGTAGAACCAGGCAGAGAATTCCCGGCTAGCAGCTTCCCTGTGGCGGGGAAGTGCAAACGTACACGTTTTCGGCCGAAAACGCGTTTTGCGGCGAAAACGCACACCACGGCTCTTTCTGAGAAAAAGCAAGCACGGAGGACGAGAATCGCTTTTGCCCTGCGTAGCGTTCCGGGCAGCGGGTAGAACCAGGCAGAGAATTCCCGGCTAGCAGCTTCCCTGTGGCGGGAAGTGCAAACGTACACGTTTTCGGCCGAAAACGCGTTTTGCGGCGAAAACGCACACCACGGCTCTTTCTGAGAAAAAGCAAGCACGGAGGACGAGAATCGCTTTTGCCCTGCGTAGCGTTCCGGGCAGCGGGTAGAACCAGGCAGAGAATTCCCGGCTAGCAGCTTCCCTGTGGCGGGGAAGTGCAAACGTACACGTTTTCGGCCGAAAACGCGTTTTCCGGCGAAAACGCACACCACGGCTCTTTCTGAGAAAAAGCAAGCACGGAGGACGAGAATCGCTTTTGCCCCGCGTAGCGTTCAGGGCAGCGGGTAGAACCAGGCAGAGAATTCCCGGCTAGCAGCTTCCCTGTGGCGGGGAAGTGCAAACGTACACGTTTTCGACCGAAAACGCGTTTTGCGGCGAAAACGCACACCACGGCTCTTTCTGAGAAAAAGCAAGCACGGAGGACGAGAATCGCTTTTGCCCTGCGTAGCGTTCCGGGCAGCGGGTAGAACCAGGCAGAGAATTCCCGGCTAGCAGCTTCCCTGTGGCGGGGAAGTGCAAACATAGATGTTTTCGGCCGAAAAAGCGTTTTCTAGCGAAAACGCACACCACGGCTCTTTCTGAGAAAAAGCAAGCACGGAGGACGAGAATCGCTTTTGCCCTGCGTAGCGTTTCGGGCAGAGAGTAGAACCAGGCAGAGAATTCCCGGCTAGCAGCTTCCCTGTGGCGGGGAAGTGCAAACGTACACGTTTTCGGCCGAAAACGCGTTTTCCGGCGAAAACGCACACCACGGCTCTTTCTGAGAAAAAGCAAGTACGGAGGACGAGAATCGCTTTTGCCCTGCGTAGCGTTCCGGGCAGCGGGTAGAACCAGGCAGAGAATTCCGGGCTAGCAGCTTCCCTGTGGCCGGGAAGTGCAAACGTACACGTTTTCGGCCGAAAACGCGTTTTCCGGCGAAAACGCACACCACGGCTCTTTCTGAGAAAAAGCAAGCACGGAGGACGAGAATCGCTTTTGCCCTGCGTAGCGTTCCGGGCAGCGGGTAGAACCAGGCAGAGAATTCTCGGCTAGCAGCTTCCCTGTGGCCGGGAAGTGCAAACGTACACGTTTTCGGCCGAAAACGCGTTTTCCGGCGAAAACGCACACCACGGCTCTTTCTGAGAAAAAGCAAGCACGGAGGACGAGAATCGCTTTTGCCCTGCGTAGCGTTCCGGGCAGCGGGTAGAACCAGGCAGAGAATTCCCGTCTAGCAGCTTCCCTGTGGCCGGGAAGTGCAAACGTACACGTTTTCGGCCGAAAACGCGTTTTCCGGCGAAAACGCACACCACGGTTCTTTCTGAGAAAAAGCAAGCACGGAGGACGAGAATCGCTTTTGCCCTGCGTAGCGTTCCGGGCAGCGGGTAGAACCAGGCAGAGAATTCCCGGCTAGCAGCTTCCCTGTGGCGGGGAAGTGCAAACGTACACGTTTTCGGCCGAAAACGCGTTTTGCGGCGAAAACGCACACCACGGCTCTTTCTGAGAAAAAGCAAGCACGGAGGACGAGAATCGCTTTTGCCCTGCGTAGCGTTCCGGGCAGCGGGTAGAACCAGGCAGAGAATTCCCGGCTAGCAGCTTCCCTGTGGCCGGGAAGTGCAAACGTACACGTTTTCGGCCGAAAACGCGTTTTCCGGCGAAAACGCACACCACGGCTCTTTCTGAGAAAAAGCAAGCACGGAGGACGAGAATCGCTTTTGCCCTGCGTAGCGTTCCGGGCAGCGGGTAGAACCAGGCAGAGAATTCCCGGCTAGCAGCTTCCCTGTGGCGGGGAAGTGCAAACGTACACGTTTTCGGCCGAAAACGCGTTTTCCGGCGAAAACGCACACCACGGCTCTTTCTGAGAAAAAGCAAGCACGGAGGACGAGAATCGCTTTTGCCCTGCGTAGCGTTCCGGGCAGCGGGTAGAACCAGGCAGAGAATTCCCGGCTAGCAGCTTCCCTGTGGCCGGGAAGTGCAAACGTACACGTTTTCGGCCGAAAACGCGTTTTCCGGCGAAAACGCACACCACGGCTCTTTCTGAGAAAAAGCAAGCACGGAGGACGAGAATCGCTTTTGCCCTGCGTAGCGTTCCGGGCAGCGGGTAGAACCAGGCAGAGAATTCCCGGCTAGCAGCTTCCCTGTGGCGGGGAAGTGCAAACGTACACGTTTTCGACCGAAAACGCGTTTTCCGGCGAAAACGCACACCACGGCTCTTTCTGAGAAAAAGCAAGCACGGAGGACGAGAATCGCTTTTGCCCTGCGTAGCGTTCCGGGCAGCGGGTAGAACCAGGCAGAGAATTCCCGGCTAGCAGCTTCCCTGTGGCGGGGAAGTGCAAACGTACACGTTTTCGGCCGAAAACGCGTTTTCCGGCGAAAACGCACACCACGGCTCTTTCTGAGAAAAAGCAAGCACGGAGGACGAGAATCGCTTTTGCCCTGCGTAGCGTTCCGGGCAGCGGGTAGAACCAGGCAGAGAATTCCCGTCTAGCAGCTTCCCTGTGGCCGGGAAGTGCAAACGTACACGTTTTCGGCCGAAAACGCGTTTTCCGGCGAAAACGCACACCACGGCTCTTTCTGAGAAAAAGCAAGCACGGAGGACGAGAATCGCTTTTGCCCTGCGTAGCGTTCCGGGCAGCGGGTAGAACCAGGCAGAGAATTCCCTGCTAGCAGCTTCCCTGTGGCCGGGAAGTGCAAACGTACACGTTTTCGGCCGAAAACGCGTTTTGCGGCGAAAACGCACACCACGGCTCTTTCTGAGAAAAAGCAAGCACGGAGGACGAGAATCGCTTTTGCCCTGCGTAGCGTTCCGGGCAGCGGGTACAACCAGGCAGAGAATTCCCGGCTAGCAGCTTCCCTGTGGCGGGGAAGTGCAAACGTACACGTTTTCGGCCGAAAACGCGTTTTGCGGCGAAAACGCACACCACGGCTCTTTCTGAGAAAAAGCAAGCACGGAGGACGAGAATCGCTTTTGCCCTGCGTAGCGTTCCGGGCAGCGGGTAGAACCAGGCAGAGAATTCCCGGCTAGCAGCTTCCCTGTGGCGGGGAAGTGCAAACGTACACGTTTTCGGCCGAAAACGCGTTTTGCGGCGAAAACGCACACCACGGCTCTTTCTGAGAAAAAGCAAGCACGGAGGACGAGAATCGCTTTTGCCCTGCGTAGCGTTCCGGGCAGCGGGTAGAACCAGGCAGAGAATTCCCGGCTAGCAGCTTCCCTGTGGCGGGGAAGTGCAAACGTACACGTTTTCGGCCGAAAACGCGTTTTCCGGCGAAAACGCACACCACGGCTCTTTCTGAGAAAAAGCAAGCACGGAGGACGAGAATCGCTTTTGCCCCGCGTAGCGTTCCGGGCAGCGGGTAGAACCAGGCAGAGAATTCCCGGCTAGCAGCTTCCCTGTGGCCGGGAAGTGCAAACGTACACGTTTTCGGCCGAAAACGCGTTTTCCGGCGAAAACGCACACCACGGCTCTTTCTGAGAAAAAGCAAGCACGGAGGACGAGAATCGCTTTTGCCCTGCGTAGCGTTCCGGGCAGCGGGTAGACCCAGGGAGAGAATTCCCGGCTAGCAGCTTCCCTGTGGCGGGGAAGTGCAAACGTACACGTTTTCGGCCGAAAACGCGTTTTCCGGCGAAAACGCACACCACGGCTCTTTCTGAGAAAAAGCAAGCACGGAGGACGAGAATCGCTTTTGCCCTGCGTAGCGTTCCGGGCAGCGGGTAGAACCAGGCAGAGAATTCCCGGCTAGCAGCTACCCTGTGGCGGGGAAGTGCAAACGTACACGTTTTCGGCCGAAAACGCGTTTTCCGGCGAAAACGCACACCACGGCTCTTTCTGAGAAAAAGCAAGCACGGAGGACGAGAATCGCTTTTGCCCTGCGTAGCGTTCCGGGCAGCGGGTAGAACCAGGCAGAGAATTCCCGGCTAGCAGCTTCCCTGTGGCCGGGAAGTGCAAACGTACACGTTTTCGGCCGAAAACGCGTTTTCCGGCGAAAACGCACACCACGGCTCTTTCTGAGAAAAAGCAAGCACGGAGGACGAGAACCGCTTTTGCCCTGCGTAGCGTTCCGGGCAGCGGGTAGAACCAGGCAGAGAATTCCCGGCTAGCAGCTTCCCTGTGGCGGGGAAGTGCAAACGTACACGTTTTCGGCCGAAAACGCGTTTTCCGGCGCAAACGCACACCGCGGCTCTTTCTGAGAAAAAGCAAGCACGGAGGACGAGAACCGCTTTTGCCCTGCATAGCGTTCCGGGCAGCGGGTAGAACCAGGCAGAGAATTCCCGGCTAGCAGCTTCCCTGTGGCGGGGAAGTGCAAACGTACACGTTTTCGGCCGAAAACGCATTTTCCGGCGAAAACGCACACCACGGCTCTTTCTGAGAAAAAGCAAGCACGGAGGACGAGAACCGCTTTTGTCCTGCGTAGCGTTCCGGGCAGCGGGTAGAACCAGGCAGAGAATTCCCGGCTAGCAGCTTCCCTGTGGCGGGGAAGTGCAAACGTACACGTTTTCGGCCGAAAACGCGTTTTCCGGCGAAAACGCACACCACGGCTCTTTCTGAGAAAAAGCAAGCACGGAGGACGAGAACCGCTTTTGCCCTGCGTAGCGTTCCGGGCAGCGGGTAGAACCAGGCAGAGAATTCCCGGCTAGCAGCTTCCCTGTGGCGGGGAAGTGCAAACGTACACGTTTTCGGCCGAAAACGCGTTTTCCGGCGAAAACGCACACCACGGCTCTTTCTGAGAAAAAGCAAGCACGGAGGACGAGAACCGCTTTTGCCCTGCGTAGCGTTCCGGGCAGCGGGTAGAACCAGGCAGAGAATTCCCGGCTAGCAGCTTCCCTGTGGCGGGGAAGTGCAAACGTACACGTTTTCGACCGAAAAGTCGTTTTCCGGCGAAAACGCACACCACGGCTCTTTCTGAGAAAAAGCAAGCACGGAGGACGAGAATCGCTTTTGCCCTGCGTAGCGTTCCGGGCAGCGGGTACAACCAGGCAGAGAATTCCCGGCTAGCAGCTTCCCTGTGGCGGGGAAGTGCAAACGTACAAGTTTTCAGCCGAAAAGTCGTTTTCCGGCGAAAACGCACACCACGGCTCTTTCTGAGAAAAAGCAAGCACGGAGGACGAGAATCGCTTTTGCCCTGCGTAGCGTTCCGGGCAGCGGGTAGAACCAGGCAGAGAATTCCCGGCTAGCAGCTTCCCTGTGGCCGGGAAGTGCAAACGTACACGTTTTCGGCCGAAAACGCGTTTTCCGGCGAAAACGCACACCACGGTTCTTTCTGAGAAAAAGCAAGCACGGAGGACGAGAATCGCTTTTGCCCTGCGTAGCGTTCCGGGCAGCGGGTAGAACCAGGCAGAGAATTCCCGGCTAGCAGCTTCCCTGTGGCCGGGAAGTGCAAACGTACACGTTTTCGGCCGAAAACGCGTTTTCCGGCGAAAACGCACACCACGGCTCTTTCTGAGAAAAAGCAAGCACGGAGGACGAGAATCGCTTTTGCCCTGCGTAGCGTTCCGGGCAGCGGGTAGAACCAGGCAGAGAATTCCCGGCTAGCAGCTTCCCTGTGGCGGGGAAGTGCAAACGTACACGTTTTCGACCGAAAACGCGTTTTCCGGCGAAAACGCACACCACGGCTCTTTCTGAGAAAAAGCAAGCACGGAGGACGAGAATCGCTTTTGCCCTGCGTAGCGTTCCGGGCAGCGGGTAGAACCAGGCAGAGAATTCCCGGCTAGCAGCTTCCCTGTGGCGGGGAAGTGCAAACGTACACGTTTTCGGCCGAAAACGCGTTTTGCGGCGAAAACGCACACCACGGCTCTTTCTGAGAAAAAGCAAGCACGGAGGACGAGAATCGCTTTTGCCCTGCGTAGCGTTCCGGGCAGCGGGTAGAACCAGGCAGAGAATTCCCGTCTAGCAGCTTCCCTGTGGCCGGGAAGTGCAAACGTACACGTTTTCGGCCGAAAACGCGTTTTCCGGCGAAAACGCACACCACGGCTCTTTCTGAGAAAAAGCAAGCACGGAGGACGAGAATCGCTTTTGCCCTGCGTAGCGTTCCGGGCAGCGGGTAGAACCAGGCAGAGAATTCCCTGCTAGCAGCTTCCCTGTGGCCGGGAAGTGCAAACGTACACGTTTTCGGCCGAAAACGCGTTTTGCGGCGAAAACGCACACCACGGCTCTTTCTGAGAAAAAGCAAGCACGGAGGACGAGAATCGCTTTTGCCCTGCGTAGCGTTCCGGGCAGCGGGTAGAACCAGGCAGAGAATTCCCGGCTAGCAGCTTCCCTGTGGCGGGGAAGTGCAAACGTACACGTTTTCGGCCGAAAACGCGTTTTGCGGCGAAAACGCACACCACGGCTCTTTCTGAGAAAAAGCAAGCACGGAGGACGAGAATCGCTTTTGCCCTGCGTAGCGTTCCGGGCAGCGGGTAGAACCAGGCAGAGAATTCCCGGCTAGCAGCTTCCCTGTGGCGGGGAAGTGCAAACGTACACGTTTTCGGCCGAAAACGCGTTTTGCGGCGAAAACGCACACCACGGCTCTTTCTGAGAAAAAGCAAGCACGGAGGACGAGAATCGCTTTTGCCCTGCGTAGCGTTCCGGGCAGCGGGTAGAACCAGGCAGAGAATTCCCGGCTAGCAGCTTCCCTGTGGCGGGGAAGTGCAAACGTACACGTTTTCGGCCGAAAACGCGTTTTCCGGCGAAAACGCACACCACGGCTCTTTCTGAGAAAAAGCAAGCACGGAGGACGAGAATCGCTTTTGCCCCGCGTAGCGTTCAGGGCAGCGGGTAGAACCAGGCAGAGAATTCCCGGCTAGCAGCTTCCCTGTGGCGGGGAAGTGCAAACGTACACGTTTTCGACCGAAAACGCGTTTTGCGGCGAAAACGCACACCACGGCTCTTTCTGAGAAAAAGCAAGCACGGAGGACGAGAATCGCTTTTGCCCTGCGTAGCGTTCCGGGCAGCGGGTAGAACCAGGCAGAGAATTCCCGGCTAGCAGCTTCCCTGTGGCGGGGAAGTGCAAACATAGATGTTTTCGGCCGAAAAAGCGTTTTCTAGCGAAAACGCACACCACGGCTCTTTCTGAGAAAAAGCAAGCACGGAGGACGAGAATCGCTTTTGCCCTGCGTAGCGTTTCGGGCAGAGAGTAGAACCAGGCAGAGAATTCCCGGCTAGCAGCTTCCCTGTGGCGGGGAAGTGCAAACGTACACGTTTTCGGCCGAAAACGCGTTTTCCGGCGAAAACGCACACCACGGCTCTTTCTGAGAAAAAGCAAGTACGGAGGACGAGAATCGCTTTTGCCCTGCGTAGCGTTCCGGGCAGCGGGTAGAACCAGGCAGAGAATTCCGGGCTAGCAGCTTCCCTGTGGCCGGGAAGTGCAAACGTACACGTTTTCGGCCGAAAACGCGTTTTCCGGCGAAAACGCACACCACGGCTCTTTCTGAGAAAAAGCAAGCACGGAGGACGAGAATCGCTTTTGCCCTGCGTAGCGTTCCGGGCAGCGGGTAGAACCAGGCAGAGAATTCCCGGCTAGCAGCTTCCCTGTGGCCGGGAAGTGCAAACGTACACGTTTTCGGCCGAAAACGCGTTTTCCGGCGAAAACGCACACCACGGCTCTTTCTGAGAAAAAGCAAGCACGGAGGACGAGAATCGCTTTTGCCCTGCGTAGCGTTCCGGGCAGCGGGTAGAACCAGGCAGAGAATTCCCGGCTAGCAGCTTCCCTGTGGCGGGGAAGTGCAAACGTACACGTTTTCGACCGAAAACGCGTTTTCCGGCGAAAACGCACACCACGGCTCTTTCTGAGAAAAAGCAAGCACGGAGGACGAGAATCGCTTTTGCCCTGCGTAGCGTTCCGGGCAGCGGGTAGAACCAGGCAGAGAATTCCCGGCTAGCAGCTTCCCTCTGGCGGGGAAGTGCAAACGTACACGTTTTCGGCCGAAAACGCGTTTTCCGGCGAAAACGCACACCACGGCTCTTTCTGAGAAAAAGCAAGCACGGAGGACGAGAATCGCTTTTGCCCTGCGTAGCGTTCCGGGCAGCGGGTAGAACCAGGCAGAGAATTCCCGGCTAGCAGCTTCCCTGTGGCGGGGAAGTGCAAACGTACACGTTTTCGGCCGAAAACGCGTTTTCCGGCGAAAACGCACACCACGGCTCTTTCTGAGAAAAAGCAAGCACGGAGGACGAGAATCGCTTTTGCCCTGCGTAGCGTTCCGGGCAGCGGGTAGAACCAGGCAGAGAATTCCCGGCTAGCAGCTTCCCTGTGGCGGGGAAGTGCAAACGTACACGTTTTCGACCGAAAACGCGTTTTCCGGCGAAAACGCACACCACGGCTCTTTCTGAGAAAAAGCAAGCACGGAGGACGAGAATCGCTTTTGCCCTGCGTAGCGTTCCGGGCAGCGGGTAGAACCAGGCAGAGAATTCCCGGCTAGCAGCTTCCCTGTGGCGGGGAAGTGCAAACGTACACGTTTTCGGCCGAAAACGCGTTTTCCGGCGAAAACGCACACCACGGCTCTTTCTGAGAAAAAGCAAGCACGGAGGACGAGAATCGCTTTTGCCCTGCGTAGCGTTCCGGGCAGCGGGTAGAACCAGGCAGAGAATTCCCGGCTAGCAGCTTCCCTGTGGCCGGGAAGTGCAAACGTACACGTTTTCGGCCGAAAACGCGTTTTCCGGCGAAAACGCACACCACGGCTCTTTCTGAGAAAAAGCAAGCACGGAGGACGAGAATCGCTTTTGCCCTGCGTAGCGTTCCGGGCAGCGGGTAGAACCAGGCAGAGAATTCTCGGCTAGCAGCTTCCCTGTGGCCGGGAAGTGCAAACGTACACGTTTTCGGCCGAAAACGCGTTTTCCGGCGAAAACGCACACCACGGCTCTTTCTGAGAAAAAGCAAGCACGGAGGACGAGAATCGCTTTTGCCCTGCGTAGCGTTCCGGGCAGCGGGTAGAACCAGGCAGAGAATTCCCGGCTAGCAGCTTCCCTGTGGCGGGGAAGTGCAAACGTACACGTTTTCGGCCGAAAACGCGTTTTCCGGCGAAAACGCACACCACGGCTCTTTCTGAGAAAAAGCAAGCACGGAGGACGAGAATCGCTTTTGCCCTGCGTAGCGTTCCGGGCAGCGGGTAGAACCAGGCAGAGAATTCCCGGCTAGCAGCTTCCCTGTGGCGGGGAAGTGCAAACGTACACGTTTTCGGCCGAAAACGCGTTTTCCGGCGAAAACGCACACCACGGCTCTTTCTGAGAAAAAGCAAGCACGGAGGACGAGAATCGCTTTTGCCCTGCGTAGCGTTCCGGGCAGCGGGTAGAACCAGGCAGAGAATTCCCGGCTAGCAGCTTCCCTGTGGCGGGGAAGTGCAAACGTACACGTTTTCGGCCGAAAACGCGTTTTCCAGCGAAAACGCACACCACGGCTCTTTCTGAGAAAAAGCAAGCACGGAGGACGAGAATCGCTTTTGCCCTGCGTAGCGTTCCGGGCAGCGGGTAGAACCAGGCAGAGAATTCCCGGCTAGCAGCTTCCCTGTGGCCGGGAAGTGCAAACGTACACGTTTTCGGCCGAAAACGCGTTTTCCGGCGAAAACGCACACCACGGCTCTTTCTGAGAAAAAGCAAGCACGGAGGACGAGAATCGCTTTTGCCCTGCGTAGCGTTCCGGGCAGCGGGTAGAACCAGGCAGAGAATTCCCGGCTAGCAGCTTCCCTGTGGCGGGGAAGTGCAAACGTACACGTTTTCGACCGAAAACGCGTTTTCCGGCGAAAACGCACACCACGGCTCTTTCTGAGAAAAAGCAAGCACGGAGGACGAGAATCGCTTTTGCCCTGCGTAGCGTTCCGGGCAGCGGGTAGAACCAGGCAGAGAATTCCCGGCTAGCAGCTTCCCTCTGGCGGGGAAGTGCAAACGTACACGTTTTCGGCCGAAAACGCGTTTTCCGGCGAAAACGCACACCACGGCTCTTTCTGAGAAAAAGCAAGCACGGAGGACGAGAATCGCTTTTGCCCTGCGTAGCGTTCCGGGCAGCGGGTAGAACCAGGCAGAGAATTCCCGGCTAGCAGCTTCCCTGTGGCGGGGAAGTGCAAACGTACACGTTTTCGGCCGAAAACGCGTTTTCCGGCGAAAACGCACACCACGGCTCTTTCTGAGAAAAAGCAAGCACGGAGGACGAGAATCGCTTTTGCCCTGCGTAGCGTTCCGGGCAGCGGGTAGAACCAGGCAGAGAATTCCCGGCTAGCAGCTTCCCTGTGGCGGGGAAGTGCAAACGTACACGTTTTCGACCGAAAACGCGTTTTCCGGCGAAAACGCACACCACGGCTCTTTCTGAGAAAAAGCAAGCACGGAGGACGAGAATCGCTTTTGCCCTGCGTAGCGTTCCGGGCAGCGGGTAGAACCAGGCAGAGAATTCCCGGCTAGCAGCTTCCCTGTGGCGGGGAAGTGCAAACGTACACGTTTTCGGCCGAAAACGCGTTTTCCGGCGAAAACGCACACCACGGCTCTTTCTGAGAAAAAGCAAGCACGGAGGACGAGAATCGCTTTTGCCCTGCGTAGCGTTCCGGGCAGCGGGTAGAACCAGGCAGAGAATTCCCGGCTAGCAGCTTCCCTGTGGCCGGGAAGTGCAAACGTACACGTTTTCGGCCGAAAACGCGTTTTCCGGCGAAAACGCACACCACGGCTCTTTCTGAGAAAAAGCAAGCACGGAGGACGAGAATCGCTTTTGCCCTGCGTAGCGTTCCGGGCAGCGGGTAGAACCAGGCAGAGAATTCTCGGCTAGCAGCTTCCCTGTGGCCGGGAAGTGCAAACGTACACGTTTTCGGCCGAAAACGCGTTTTCCGGCGAAAACGCACACCACGGCTCTTTCTGAGAAAAAGCAAGCACGGAGGACGAGAATCGCTTTTGCCCTGCGTAGCGTTCCGGGCAGCGGGTAGAACCAGGCAGAGAATTCCCGGCTAGCAGCTTCCCTGTGGCGGGGAAGTGCAAACGTACACGTTTTCGGCCGAAAACGCGTTTTCCGGCGAAAACGCACACCACGGCTCTTTCTGAGAAAAAGCAAGCACGGAGGACGAGAATCGCTTTTGCCCTGCGTAGCGTTCCGGGCAGCGGGTAGAACCAGGCAGAGAATTCCCGGCTAGCAGCTTCCCTGTGGCAGGGAAGTGCAAACGTACACGTTTTCGGCCGAAAACGCGTTTTCCGGCGAAAACGCACACCACGGCTCTTTCTGAGAAAAAGCAAGCACGGAGGACGAGAATCGCTTTTGCCCTGCGTAGCGTTCCGGGCAGCGGGTAGAACCAGGCAGAGAATTCCCGGCTAGCAGCTTCCCTGTGGCGGGGAAGTGCAAACGTACACGTTTTCGACCGAAAACGCGTTTTCCGGCGAAAACGCACACCACGGCTCTTTCTGAGAAAAAGCAAGCACGGAGGACGAGAATCGCTTTTGCCCTGCGTAGCGTTCCGGGCAGCGGGTAGAACCAGGCAGAGAATTCCCGGCTAGCAGCTTCCCTGTGGCGGGGAAGTGCAAACGTACACGTTTTCGGCCGAAAACGCGTTTTCCGGCGAAAACGCACACCACGGCTCTTTCTGAGAAAAAGCAAGCACGGAGGACGAGAATCGCTTTTGCCCTGCGTAGCGTTCCGGGCAGCGGGTAGAACCAGGCAGAGAATTCCCTGCTAGCAGCTTCCCTGTGGCCGGGAAGTGCAAACGTACACGTTTTCGGCCGAAAACGCGTTTTCCGGCGAAAACGCACACCACGGCTCTTTCTGAGAAAAAGCAAGCACGGAGGACGAGAATCGCTTTTGCCCTGCGTAGCGTTCCGGGCAGCGGGTAGAACCAGGCAGAGAATTCCCTGCTAGCAGCTTCCCTGTGGCCGGGAAGTGCAAACGTACACGTTTTCGGCCGAAAACGCGTTTTGCGGCGAAAACGCACACCACGGCTCTTTCTGAGAAAAAGCAAGCACGGAGGACGAGAATCGCTTTTGCCCTGCGTAGCGTTCCGGGCAGCGGGTAGAACCAGGCAGAGAATTCCCGGCTAGCAGCTTCCCTGTGGCGGGGAAGTGCAAACGTACACGTTTTCGGCCGAAAACGCGTTTTGCGGCGAAAACGCACACCACGGCTCTTTCTGAGAAAAAGCAAGCACGGAGGACGAGAATCGCTTTTGCCCTGCGTAGCGTTCCGGGCAGCGGGTAGAACCAGGCAGAGAATTCCCGGCTAGCAGCTTCCCTGTGGCGGGGCAGTGCAAACGTACACGTTTTCGGCCGAAAACGCGTTTTCCGGCGAAAACGCACACCACGGCTCTTTCTGAGAAAAAGCAAGCACGGAGGACGAGAATCGCTTTTGCCCCGCGTAGCGTTCCGGGCAGCGGGTAGAACCAGGCAGAGAATTCCCGGCTAGCAGCTTCCCTGTGGCGGGGAAGTGCAAACGTACACGTTTTCGACCGAAAACGCGTTTTGCGGCGAAAACGCACACCACGGCTCTTTCTGAGAAAAAGCAAGCACGGAGGACGAGAATCGCTTTTGCCCTGCGTAGCGTTCCGGGCAGCGGGTAGAACCAGGCAGAGAATTCCCGGCTAGCAGCTTCCCTGTGGCGGGGAAGTGCAAACATAGATGTTTTCGGCCGAAAAAGCGTTTTCTAGCGAAAACGCACACCACGGCTCTTTCTGAGAAAAAGCAAGCACGGAGGACGAGAATCGCTTTTGCCCTGCGTAGCGTTTCGGGCAGAGAGTAGAACCAGGCAGAGAATTCCCGGCTAGCAGCTTCCCTGTGGCGGGGAAGTGCAAACGTACACGTTTTCGGCCGAAAACGCGTTTTCCGGCGAAAACGCACACCACGGCTCTTTCTGAGAAAAAGCAAGCACGGAGGACGAGAATCGCTTTTGCCCTGCGTAGCGTTCCGGGCAGCGGGTAGAACCAGGCAGAGAATTCCCGGCTAGCAGCTTCCCTGTGGCCGGGAAGTGCAAACGTACACGTTTTCGGCCGAAAACGCGTTTTCCGGCGAAAACGCACACCACGGCTCTTTCTGAGAAAAAGCAAGCACGGAGGACGAGAATCGCTTTTGCCCTGCGTAGCGTTCCGGGCAGCGGGTAGAACCAGGCAGAGAATTCCCGGCTAGCAGCTTCCCTGTGGCGGGAAAGTGCAAACGTACACTTTTTCGGCCGAAAACACGTTTTGCGGCGAAAATGCACACCACGGCTCTTTCTGAGAAAAAGCAAGCACGGAGGACGAGAATCGCTTTTGCCCTGCGTAGCGTTCCGGGCAGCGGGTAGAACCAGGCAGAGAATTCCCGGCTAGCAGCTTCCCTGTGGCGGGGAAGTGCAAACGTACACGTTTTCGGCCGAAAACGCGTTTTCCGGCGAAAACGCACACCACGGCTCTTTCTGAGAAAAAGCAAGCACGGAGGACGAGAATCGCTTTTGCCCTGCGTAGCGTTCCGGGCAGCGGGTAGAACCAGGCAGAGAATTCCCGGCTAGCAGCTTCCCTGTGGCCGGGAACTGCAAACGTACACGTTTTCTGCCGAAAACGCGTTTTCCGGCGAAAACGCACACCACGGCTCTTTCTGAGAAAAAGCAAGCACGGAGGACGAGAATCGCTTTTGCCCTGCGTAGCGTTCCGGGCAGCGGGTAAAACCAGGCAGAGAATTCCCGGCTAGCAGCTTCCCTGTGGCCGGGAAGTGCAAACGTACACGTTTTCGGCCGAAAAGTCGTTTTCCGGCGAAAACGCACACCACGGCTCTTTCTGAGAAAAAGCAAGCACGGAGGACGAGAATCGCTTTTGCCCTGCGTAGCGTTCCGGGCAGCGGGTAGAACCAGGCAGAGAATTCCCGGCTAGCAGCTTCCCTGTGGCGGGGAAGTGCAAACGTACACGTTTTCGGCCGAAAACACGTTTTGCGGCGAAAACGCACACCACGGCTCTTTCTGAGAAAAAGCAAGCACGGAGGACGAGAATCGCTTTTGCCCTGCGTAGCGTTCCGGGCAGCGGGTAGAACCAGGCAGAGAATTCCCGGCTAGCAGCTTCCCTGTGGCGGGGAAGTGCAAACGTACACGTTTTCGGCCGAAAACGCGTTTTCCGGCGAAAACGCACACCACGGCTCTTTCTGAGAAAAAGCAAGCACGGAGGACGAGAATCGCTTTTGCCCTGCGTAGCGTTCCGGGCAGCGGGTAGAACCAGGCAGAGAATTCCCGGCTAGCAGCTTCCCTGTGGCCGGGAAGTGCAAACGTACACGTTTTCGGCCGAAAACGCGTTTTCCGGCGAAAACGCACACCACGGCTCTTTCTGAGAAAAAGCAAGCACGGAGGACGAGAACCGCTTTTGCCCTGCGTAGCGTTCCGGGCAGCGGGTAGAACCAGGCAGAGAATTCCCGGCTAGCAGCTTCCCTGTGGCGGGGAAGTGCAAACGTACACGTTTTCGGCCGAAAACGCGTTTTCCGGCGAAAACGCACACCGCGGCTCTTTCTGAGAAAAAGCAAGCACGGAGGACGAGAACCGCTTTTGCCCTGCGTAGCGTTCCGGGCAGCGGGTAGAACCAGGCAGAGAATTCCCGGCTAGCAGCTTCCCTGTGGCGGGGAAGTGCAAACGTACACGTTTTCGGCCGAAAACGCGTTTTCCGGCGAAAACGCACACCGCGGCTCTTTCTGAGAAAAAGCAAGCACGGAGGACGAGAACCGCTTTTGCCCTGCGTAGCGTTCCGGGCAGCGGGTAGAACCAGGCAGAGAATTCCCGGCTAGCAGCTTCCCTGTGGCGGGGAAGTGCAAACGTACACGTTTTCGGCCGAAAACGCGTTTTCCGGCGAAAACGCACACCACGGCTCTTTCTGAGAAAAAGCAAGCACGGAGGACGAGAACCGCTTTTGCCCTGCGTAGCGTTCCGGGCAGCGGGTAGAACCAGGCAGAGAATTCCCGGCTAGCAGCTTCCCTGTGGCGGGGAAGTGCAAACGTACACGTTTTCGGCCGAAAACGCGTTTTCCGGCGCAAACGCACACCGCGGCTCTTTCTGAGAAAAAGCAAGCACGGAGGACGAGAACCGCTTTTGCCCTGCATAGCGTTCCGGGCAGCGGGTAGAACCAGGCAGAGAATTCCCGGCTAGCAGCTTCCCTGTGGCGGGGAAGTGCAAACGTACACGTTTTCGGCCGAAAACGCATTTTCCGGCGAAAACGCACACCATGGCTCTTTCTGAGAAAAAGCAAGCACGGAGGACGAGAACCGCTTTTGCCCTGCGTAGCGTTCCGGGCAGCGGGTAGAACCAGGCAGAGAATTCCCGGCTAGCAGCTTCCCTGTGGCGGGGAAGTGCAAACGTACACGTTTTCGGCCGAAAACGCGTTTTCCGGCGAAAACGCACACCACGGCTCTTTCTGAGAAAAAGCAAGCACGGAGGACGAGAATCGCTTTTGCCCTGCGTAGCGTTCCGGGCAGCGGGTAGAACCAGGCAGAGAATTCCCGGCTAGCAGCTTCCCTGTGGCCGGGAAGTGCAAACGTACACGTTTTCGGCCGAAAACGCGTTTTCCGGCGAAAACGCACACCACGGCTCTTTCTGAGAAAAAGCAAGCACGGAGGACGAGAACCGCTTTTGCCCTGCGTAGCGTTCCGGGCAGCGGGTAGAACCAGGCAGAGAATTCCCGGCTAGCAGCTTCCCTGTGGCGGGGAAGTGCAAACGTACACGTTTTCGGCCGAAAACGCGTTTTCCGGCGAAAACGCACACCGCGGCTCTTTCTGAGAAAAAGCAAGCACGGAGGACGAGAACCGCTTTTGCCCTGCGTAGCGTTCCGGGCAGCGGGTAGAACCAGGCAGAGAATTCCCGGCTAGCAGCTTCCCTGTGGCGGGGAAGTGCAAACGTACACGTTTTCGGCCGAAAACGCGTTTTCCGGCGAAAACGCACACCGCGGCTCTTTCTGAGAAAAAGCAAGCACGGAGGACGAGAACCGCTTTTGCCCTGCGTAGCGTTCCGGGCAGCGGGTAGAACCAGGCAGAGAATTCCCGGCTAGCAGCTTCCCTGTGGCGGGGAAGTGCAAACGTACACGTTTTCGGCCGAAAACGCGTTTTCCGGCGAAAACGCACACCACGGCTCTTTCTGAGAAAAAGCAAGCACGGAGGACGAGAACCGCTTTTGCCCTGCGTAGCGTTCCGGGCAGCGGGTAGAACCAGGCAGAGAATTCCCGGCTAGCAGCTTCCCTGTGGCGGGGAAGTGCAAACGTACACGTTTTCGGCCGAAAACGCGTTTTCCGGCGCAAACGCACACCGCGGCTCTTTCTGAGAAAAAGCAAGCACGGAGGACGAGAACCGCTTTTGCCCTGCATAGCGTTCCGGGCAGCGGGTAGAACCAGGCAGAGAATTCCCGGCTAGCAGCTTCCCTGTGGCGGGGAAGTGCAAACGTACACGTTTTCGGCCGAAAACGCATTTTCCGGCGAAAACGCACACCATGGCTCTTTCTGAGAAAAAGCAAGCACGGAGGACGAGAACCGCTTTTGTCCTGCGTAGCGTTCCGGGCAGCGGGTAGAACCAGGCAGAGAATTCCCGGCTAGCAGCTTCCCTGTGGCGGGGAAGTGCAAACGTACACGTTTTCGGCCGAAAACGCGTTTTCCGGCGAAAACGCACACCACGGCTCTTTCTGAGAAAAAGCAAGCACGGAGGACGAGAACCGCTTTTGCCCTGCGTAGCGTTCCGGGCAGCGGGTAGAACCAGGCAGAGAATTCCCGGCTAGCAGCTTCCCTGTGGCGGGGAAGTGCAAACGTACACGTTTTCGGCCGAAAACGCGTTTTCCGGCGAAAACACACACCACGGCTCTTTCTGAGAAAAAGCAAGCACGGAGGACGAGAACCGCTTTTGCCCTGCGTAGCGTTCCGGGCAGCGGGTAGAACCAGGCAGAGAATTCCCGGCTAGCAGCTTCCCTGTGGCGGGGAAGTGCAAACGTACACGTTTTCGACCGAAAACGCGTTTTCCGGCGAAAACGCACACCACGGCTCTTTCTGAGAAAAAGCAAGCACGGAGGACGAGAATCGCTTTTGCCCTGCGTAGCGTTCCGGGCAGCGGGTACAACCAGGCAGAGAATTCCCGGCTAGCAGCTTCCCTGTGGCGGGGAAGTGCAAACGTACACGTTTTCAGCCGAAAAGTCGTTTTCCGGCGAAAACGCACACCACGGCTCTTTCTGAGAAAAAGCAAGCACGGAGGACGAGAATCGCTTTTGCCCTGCGTAGCGTTCCGGGCAGCGGGTAGAACCAGGCAGAGAATTCCCGGCTAGCAGCTTCCCTGTGGCCGGGAAGTGCAAACGTACACGTTTTCGGCCGAAAACGCGTTTTCCGGCGAAAACGCACACCACGGTTCTTTCTGAGAAAAAGCAAGCACGGAGGACGAGAATCGCTTTTGCCCTGCGTAGCGTTCCGGGCAGCGGGTAGAACCAGGCAGAGAATTCCCGGCTAGCAGCTTCCCTGTGGCGGGGAAGTGCAAACGTACACGTTTTCGGCCGAAAACGCGTTTTGCGGCGAAAACGCACACCACGGCTCTTTCTGAGAAAAAGCAAGCACGGAGGACGAGAATCGCTTTTGCCCTGCGTAGCGTTCCGGGCAGCGGGTAGAACCAGGCAGAGAATTCCCGGCTAGCAGCTTCCCTGTGGCCGGGAAGTGCAAACGTACACGTTTTCGGCCGAAAACGCGTTTTCCGGCGAAAACGCACACCACGGCTCTTTCTGAGAAAAAGCAAGCACGGAGGACGAGAATCGCTTTTGCCCTGCGTAGCGTTCCGGGCAGCGGGTAGAACCAGGCAGAGAATTCCCGGCTAGCAGCTTCCCTGTGGCGGGGAAGTGCAAACGTACACGTTTTCGGCCGAAAACGCGTTTTCCGGCGAAAACGCACACCACGGCTCTTTCTGAGAAAAAGCAAGCACGGAGGACGAGAATCGCTTTTGCCCTGCGTAGCGTTCCGGGCAGCGGGTAGAACCAGGCAGAGAATTCCCGGCTAGCAGCTTCCCTGTGGCCGGGAAGTGCAAACGTACACGTTTTCGGCCGAAAACGCGTTTTCCGGCGAAAACGCACACCACGGCTCTTTCTGAGAAAAAGCAAGCACGGAGGACGAGAATCGCTTTTGCCCTGCGTAGCGTTCCGGGCAGCGGGTAGAACCAGGCAGAGAATTCCCGGCTAGCAGCTTCCCTGTGGCGGGGAAGTGCAAACGTACACGTTTTCGACCGAAAACGCGTTTTCCGGCGAAAACGCACACCACGGCTCTTTCTGAGAAAAAGCAAGCACGGAGGACGAGAATCGCTTTTGCCCTGCGTAGCGTTCCGGGCAGCGGGTAGAACCAGGCAGAGAATTCCCGGCTAGCAGCTTCCCTGTGGCGGGGAAGTGCAAACGTACACGTTTTCGGCCGAAAACGCGTTTTCCGGCGAAAACGCACACCACGGCTCTTTCTGAGAAAAAGCAAGCACGGAGGACGAGAACAGCTTTTGCCCTGCGTAGCGTTCCGGGCAGCGGGTAGAACCAGGCAGAGAATTCCCGTCTAGCAGCTTCCCTGTGGCCGGGAAGTGCAAACGTACACGTTTTCGTCCGAAAACGCGTTTTCCGGCGAAAACGCACACCACGGCTCTTTCTGAGAAAAAGCAAGCACGGAGGACGAGAATCGCTTTTGCCCTGCGTAGCGTTCCGGGCAGCGGGTAGAACCAGGCAGAGAATTCCCTGCTAGCAGCTTCCCTGTGGCCGGGAAGTGCAAACGTACACGTTTTCGGCCGAAAACGCGTTTTGCGGCGAAAAGGCACACCACGGCTCTTTCTGAGAAAAAGCAAGCACGGAGGACGAGAATCGCTTTTGCCCTGCGTAGCGTTCCGGGCAGCGGGTAGAACCAGGCAGAGAATTCCCGGCTAGCAGCTTCCCTGTGGCGGGGAAGTGCAAACGTACACGTTTTCGGCCGAAAACGCGTTTTGCGGCGAAAACGCACACCACGGCTCTTTCTGAGAAAAAGCAAGCACGGAGGACGAGAATCGCTTTTGCCCTGCGTAGCGTTCCGGGCAGCGGGTAGAACCAGGCAGAGAATTCCCGGCTAGCAGCTTCCCTGTGGCGGGGAAGTGCAAACGTACACGTTTTCGGCCGAAAACGCGTTTTGCGGCGAAAACGCACACCACGGCTCTTTCTGAGAAAAAGCAAGCACGGAGGACGAGAATCGCTTTTGCCCTGCGTAGCGTTCCGGGCAGCGGGTAGAACCAGGCAGAGAATTCCCGGCTAGCAGCTTCCCTGTGGCGGGGAAGTGCAAACGTACACGTTTTCGGCCGAAAACGCGTTTTCCGGCGAAAACGCACACCACGGCTCTTTCTGAGAAAAAGCAAGCACGGAGGACGAGAATCGCTTTTGCCCCGCGTAGCGTTCCGGGCAGCGGGTAGAACCAGGCAGAGAATTCCCGGCTAGCAGCTTCCCTGTGGCGGGGAAGTGCAAACGTACACGTTTTCGGCCGAAAACGCGTTTTCCGGCGAAAACGCACACCACGGCTCTTTCTGAGAAAAAGCAAGCACGGAGGACGAGAATCGCTTTTGCCCTGCGTAGCGTTCCGGGCAGCGGGTAGACCCAGGGAGAGAATTCCCGGCTAGCAGCTTCCCTGTGGCGGGGAAGTGCAAACGTACACGTTTTCGGCCGAAAACGCGTTTTCCGGCGAAAACGCACACCACGGCTCTTTCTGAGAAAAAGCAAGCACGGAGGACGAGAATCGCTTTTGCCCTGCGTAGCGTTCCGGGCAGCGAGTAGAACCAGGCAGAGAATTCCCGGCTAGCAGCTACCCTGTGGCGGGGAAGTGCAAACGTACACGTTTTCGGCCGAAAACGCGTTTTCCGGCGAAAACGCACACCACGGCTCTTTCTGAGAAAAAGCAAGCACGGAGGACGAGAATCGCTTTTGCCCTGCGTAGCGTTCCGGGCAGCGGGTAGAACCAGGCAGAGAATTCCCGGCTAGCAGCTTCCCTGTGGCCGGGAAGTGCAAACGTACACGTTTTCGGCCGAAAACGCGTTTTCCGGCGAAAACGCACACCACGGCTCTTTCTGAGAAAAAGCAAGCACGGAGGACGAGAATCGCTTTTGCCCTGCGTAGCGTTCCGAGCAGCGGGTAGAACCAGGCAGAGAATTCCCGGCTAGCAGATTCCCTGTGGCGGGGAAGTGCAAACGTACACGTTTTCGGCCGAAAACGCGTTTTCCGGCGAAAACGCACACCACGGCTCTTTCTGAGAAAAAGCAAGCACGGAGGACGAGAATCGCTTTTGCCCTGCGTAGCGTTCCGGGCAGCGGGCACAACCAGGCAGAGAATTCCCGGCTAGCAGCTTCCCTGTGGCGGGGAAGTGCAAACGTACACGTTTTCGGCCGAAAACGCGTTTTCCGGCGAAAACGCACACCACGGCTCTTTCTGAGAAAAAGCAAGCACGGAGGACGAGAATCGCTTTTGCCCTGCGTAGCGTTCCGGGCAGCGGGTAGAACCAGGCAGAGAATTCCCGGCTAGCATCTTCCCTGTGGCAGGGAAGTGCAAACGTACAAGTTTTCGGCCGAAAACGCGTTTTGCGGCGAAAACGCACACCACGGCTCTTTCTGAGAAAAAGCAAGCACGGAGGACGAGAATCGCTTTTGCCCTGCGTAGCGTTCCGGGCAGCGGGTAGAACCAGGCAGAGAATTCCCGGCTAGCAGCTTCCCTGTGGCGGGGAAGTGCAAACGTACACGTTTTCGACCGAAAACGCGTTTTGCGGCGAAAACGCACACCACGGCTCTTTCTGAGAAAAAGCAAGCACGGAGGACGAGAATCGCTTTTCCCCTGCGTAGCGTTCCGGGCAGCGGGTAGAACCAGGCAGAGAATTCCCGGCTAGCAGCTTCCCTGTGGCCGGGAAGTGCAAACGTACACGTTTTCGACCGAAAACGCGTTTTCCGGCGAAAACGCACACCACGGCTCTTTCTGAGAAAAAGCAAGCACGGAGGACGAGAATCGCTTTTGCCCCGCGTAGCGTTCCGGGCAGCGGGTAGAACCAGGCAGAGAATTCCCGGCTAGCAGCTTCCCTGTGGCCGGGAAGTGCAAACGTACACGTTTTCGGCCGAAAACGCGTTTTCCGGCGAAAACGCACACCACGGCTCTTTCTGAGAAAAAGCAAGCACGGAGGACGAGAATCGCTTTTGCCCTGCGTAGCGTTCCGGGCAGCGGGTAGAACCAGGCAGAGAATTCCCGGCTAGCAGCTTCCCTGTGGCGGGGAAGTGCAAACGTACACGTTTTCGGCCGAAAACGCGTTTTCCGGCGAAAACGCACACCACGGCTCTTTCTGAGAAAAAGCAAGCACGGAGGACGAGAATCGCTTTTGCCCTGCGTAGCGTTCCGGGCAGCGGGTAGAACCAGGCAGAGAATTCCCGGCTAGCAGCTTCCCTGTGGCCGGGAAGTGCAAACGTACACGTTTTCGGCCGAAAACGCGTTTTCCGGCGAAAACGCACACCACGGCTCTTTCTGAGAAAAAGCAAGCACGGAGGACGAGAATCGCTTTTGCCCTGCGTAGCGTTCCGGGCAGCGGGTAGAACCAGGCAGAGAATTCCCGGCTAGCAGCTTCCCTGTGGCGGGGAAGTGCAAACGTACACGTTTTCGGCCGAAAACGCGTTTTCCGGCGAAAACGCACACCACGGCTCTTTCTGAGAAAAAGCAAGCACGGAGGACGAGAATCGCTTTTGCCCTGCGTAGCGTTCCGGGCAGCGGGTAGAACCAGGCAGAGAATTCCCGGCTAGCAGCTTCCCTGTGGCCGGGAAGTGCAAACGTACACGTTTTCGGCCGAAAACGCGTTTTCCGGCGAAAACGCACACCACGGCTCTTTCTGAGAAAAAGCAAGCACGGAGGACGAGAATCGCTTTTGCCCTGCGTAGCGTTCCGAGCAGCGGGTAGAACCAGGCAGAGAATTCCCGGCTAGCAGCTTCCCTGTGGCGGGGAAGTGCAAACGTACACGTTTTCGGCCGAAAACGCGTTTTCCGGCGAAAACGCACACCACGGCTCTTTCTGAGAAAAAGCAAGCACGGAGGACGAGAATCGCTTTTGCCCTGCGTAGCGTTCCGGGCAGCGGGCACAACCAGGCAGAGAATTCCCGGCTAGCAGCTTCCCTGTGGCGGGGAAGTGCAAACGTACACGTTTTCGGCCGAAAACGCGTTTTCCGGCGAAAACGCACACCACGGCTCTTTCTGAGAAAAAGCAAGCACGGAGGACGAGAATCGCTTTTGCCCTGCGTAGCGTTCCGGGCAGCGGGTAGAACCAGGCAGAGAATTCCCGGCTAGCATCTTCCCTGTGGCAGGGAAGTGCAAACGTACAAGTTTTCGGCCGAAAACGCGTTTTGCGGCGAAAACGCACACCACGGCTCTTTCTGAGAAAAAGCAAGCACGGAGGACGAGAATCGCTTTTGCCCTGCGTAGCGTTCCGGGCAGCGGGTAGAACCAGGCAGAGAATTCCCGGCTAGCAGCTTCCCTGTGGCGGGGAAGTGCAAACGTACACGTTTTCGACCGAAAACGCGTTTTGCGGCGAAAACGCACACCACGGCTCTTTCTGAGAAAAAGCAAGCACGGAGGACGAGAATCGCTTTTCCCCTGCGTAGCGTTCCGGGCAGCGGGTAGAACCAGGCAGAGAATTCCCGGCTAGCAGCTTCCCTGTGGCCGGGAAGTGCAAACGTACACGTTTTCGGCCGAAAACGCGTTTTGCGGCGAAAACGCACACCACGGCTCTTTCTGAGAAAAAGCAAGCACGGAGGACGAGAATCGCTTTTGCCCTGCGTAGCGTTCCGGGCAGCGGGTAGAACCAGGCAGAGAATTCCCGGCTAGCAGCTTCCCTGTGGCGGGGAAGTGCAAACGTACACGTTTTCGGCCGAAAACGCGTTTTCCGTCGAAAACGCACACCGCGGCTCTTTCTGAGAAAAAGCAAGCACGGAGGACGAGAATCGCTTTTGCCCTGCGTAGCGTTCCGGGCAGCGGGTAGAACCAGGCAGAGAATTCCCGGCTAGCAGCTTCCCTGTGGCCGGGAAGTGCAAACGTACACGTTTTCGGCCGAAAACGCGTTTTGCGGCGAAAACGCACACCACGTCTCTTTCTGAGAAAAAGCAAGCACGGAGGACGAGAATCGCTTTTGCCCTGCGTAGCGTTCCGGGCAGCGGGTACAACCAGGCAGAGAATTCCCGGCTAGCAGCTTCCCTGTGGCGGGGAAGTGCAAACGTACACGTTTTCGGCCGAAAACGCGTTTTCCGGCGAAAACGCACACCACGGCTCTTTCTGAGAAAAAGCAAGCACGGAGGACGAGAATCGCTTTTGCCCTGCGTAGCGTTCCGGGCAGCGGGTAGAACCAGGCAGAGAATTCCCGGCTAGCAGCTTCCCTGTGGCCGGGAAGTGCAAACGTACACGTTTTCGGCCGAAAACGCGTTTTCCGGTGAAAACCCACACCACGGCTCTTTCTGAGAAAAAGCAAGCACGGAGGACGAGAATCGCTTTTGCCCTGCGTAGCGTTCCGGGCAGCTGGTAGAACCAGGCAGAGAATTCCCGGCTAGCAGCTTCCCTGTGGCCGGGAAGTGCAAACGTACACGTTTTCGGCCGAAAACGCGTTTTCCGGCGAAAACGCACACCACGGCTCTTTCTGAGAAAAAGCAAGCACGGAGGACGAGAATCGCTTTTGCCCTGCGTAGCGTTCCGGGCAGCGGGTAGAACCAGGCAGAGAATTCCCGGCTAGCAGCTTCCCTGTGGCCGGGAAGTGCAAACGTACACGTTTTCGGCCGAAAACGCGTTTTCCGGCGAAAACGCACACCACGGCTCTTTCTGAGAAAAAGCAAGCACGGAGGACGAGAATCGCTTTTGCCCTGCGTAGCGTTCCGGGCAGCGGGTAGAACCAGGCAGAGAATTCCCGGCTAGCAGCTTCCCTGTGGCGGGGAAGTGCAAACGTACACGTTTTCGGCCGAAAACGCGTTTTCCGGCGAAAACGCACACCACGGCTCTTTCTGAGAAAAAGCAAGCACGGAGGACGAGAATCGCTTTTGCCCTGCGTAGCGTTCCGGGCAGCGGGTAGAACCAGGCAGAGAATTCCCGGCTAGCAGCTTCCCTGTGGCGGGGAAGTGCAAACGTACACGTTTTCGACCGAAAACGCGTTTTGCGGCGAAAACGCACACCACGGCTCTTTCTGAGAAAAAGCAAGCACGGAGGACGAGAATCGCTTTTGCCCTGCGTAGCGTTCCGGGCAGCGGGTAGAACCAGGCAGAGAATTCCCGGCTAGCAGCTTCCCTGTGGCCGGGAAGTGCAAACGTACACGTTTTCGGCCGAAAACGCGTTTTCCGGCGAAAACGCACACCACGGCTCTTTCTGAGAAAAAGCAAGCACGGAGGACGAGAATCGCTTTTGCCCTGCGTAGCGTTCCGAGCAGCGGGTAGAACCAGGCAGAGAATTCCCGGCTAGCAGCTTCCCTGTGGCGGGGAAGTGCAAACGTACACGTTTTCGGCCGAAAACGCGTTTTCCGGCGAAAACGCACACCACGGCTCTTTCTGAGAAAAAGCAAGCACGGAGGACGAGAATCGCTTTTGCCCTGCGTAGCGTTCCGGGCAGCGGGCACAACCAGGCAGAGAATTCCCGGCTAGCAGCTTCCCTGTGGCCGGGAAGTGCAAACGTACACGTTTTCGGCCGAAAACGCGTTTTCCGGCGAAAACGCACACCACGGCTCTTTCTGAGAAAAAGCAAGCACGGAGGACGAGAATCGCTTTTGCCCTGCGTAGCGTTCCGGGCAGCGGGTAGAACCAGGCAGAGAATTCCCGGCTAGCATCTTCCCTGTGGCAGGGAAGTGCAAACGTACAAGTTTTCGGCCGAAAACGCGTTTTGCGGCGAAAACGCACACCACGGCTCTTTCTGAGAAAAAGCAAGCACGGAGGACGAGAATCGCTTTTGCCCTGCGTAGCGTTCCGGGCAGCGGGTAGAACCAGGCAGAGAATTCCCGGCTAGCAGCTTCCCTGTGGCGGGGAAGTGCAAACCTACACGTTTTCGACCGAAAACGCGTTTTCCGGCGAAAACGCACACCACGGCTCTTTCTGAGAAAAAGCAAGCACGGAGGACGAGAATCGCTTTTGCCCTGCGTAGCGTTCCGGGCAGCGGGTAGAACCAGGCAGAGAATTCCCGGCTAGCAGCTTCCCTGTGGCCGGGAAGTGCAAACGTACACGTTTTCGGCCGAAAACGCGTTTTCCGGCGAAAACGCACACCACGGCTCTTTCTGAGAAAAAGCAAGCACGGAGGACGAGAATCGCTTTTGCCCTGCGTAGCGTTCCGGGCAGCGGGTAGAACCAGGCAGAGAATTCCCGGCTAGCAGCTTCCCTGTGGCGGGGAAGTGCAAACGTACACGTTTTCGGCCGAAAACGCGTTTTCCGGCGAAAACGCACACCGCGGCTCTTTCTGAGAAAAAGCAAGCACGGAGGACGAGAATCGCTTTTGCCCTGCGTAGCGTTCCGGGCAGCGGGTAGAACCAGGCAGAGAATTCCCGGCTAGCAGCTTCCCTGTGGCGGGGAAGTGCAAACGTACACGTTTTCGACCGAAAACGCGTTTTGCGGCGAAAACGCACACCACGGCTCTTTCTGAGAAAAAGCAAGCACGGAGGACGAGAATCGCTTTTGCCCTGTGTAGCGTTCCGGGCAGCGGGTAGAACCAGGCAGAGAATTCCCGGCTAGCAGCTTCCCTGTGGCCGGGAAGTGCAAACGTACACGTTTTCGGCCGAAAACGCGTTTTCCGGCGAAAACGCACACCACGGCTCTTTCTGAGAAAAAGCAAGCACGGAGGACGAGAATCGCTTTTGCCCTGCGTAGCGTTCCGGGCAGCGGGTAGAACCAGGCAGAGAATTCCCGGCTAGCAGCTTCCCTGTGGCCGGGAAGTGCAAACGTACACGTTTTCGGCCGAAAACACGTTTTCCGGTGAAAACGCACACCACGGCTCTTTCTGAGAAAAAGCAAGCACGGAGGACGAGAATCGCTTTTGCCCTGCGTAGCGTTCCGGGCAGCGGGTAGAACCAGGCAGAGAATTCCCGGCTAGCAGCTTCCCTGTGGCCGGGAAGTGCAAACGTACACGTTTTCGGCCGAAAACGCGTTTTCCGGCGAAAACGCACACCACGGCTCTTTCTGAGAAAAAGCAAGCACGGAGGACGAGAATCGCTTTTGCCCTGCGTAGCGTTCCGGGCAGCGGGTAGAACCAGGCAGAGAATTCCCGGCTAGCAGCTTCCCTGTGGCCGGGAAGTGCAAACGTACACGTTTTCTGCCGAAAACGCGTTTTCCGGCGAAAACGCACACCACGGCTCTTTCTGAGAAAAAGCAAGCACGGAGTACGAGAATCGCTTTTGCCCTGCGTAGCGTTCCGGGCAGCGGGTAGAACCAGGCAGAGAATTCCCGGCTAGCAGCTTCCCTGTGGCGGGGAAGTGCAAACGTACACGTTTTCGGCCGAAAACGCGTTTTCCGGCGAAAACGCACACCACGGCTCTTTCTGAGAAAAAGCAAGCACGGAGGACGAGAATCGCTTTTGCCCTGCGTAGCGTTCCGGGCAGCGGGTAGAACCAGGCAGAGAATTCCCGGCTAGCAGCTTCCCTGTGGCGGGGAAGTGCAAACGTACACGTTTTCGGCCGAAAACGCGTTTTCCGGTGAAAACGCACACCGCGGCTCTTTCTGAGAAAAAGCAAGCACGGAGGACGAGAATCGCTTTTGCCCTGCGTAGCGTTCCGGGCAGCGGGTAGAACCAGGCAGAGAATTCCCGTCTAGCAGCTTCCCTGTGGCGGGGAAGTGCAAACGTACACGTTTTCGACCGAAAACGCGTTTTGCGGCGAAAACGCACTCCACGGCTCTTTCTGAGAAAAAGCAAGCACGGAGGACGAGAATCGCTTTTGCCCTGCGTAGCGTTCCGGGCAGCGGGTAGAACCAGGCAGAGAATTCCCGGCTAGCAGCTTCCCTGTGGCCGGGAAGTGCAAACGTAGAAGTTTTCGGCCGAAAACGCGTTTTCCGGCGAAAACGCACACCACGGCTCTTTCTGAGAAAAAGCAAGCACGGAGGACGAGAATCGCTTTTGCCCTGCGTAGCGTTCCGGGCAGCGGGTAGAACCAGGCAGAGAATTCCCGGCTAGCAGCTTCCCTGTGGCCGGGAAGTGCAAACGTACACGTTTTCGGCCGAAAACGCGTTTTCCGGCGAAAACGCACACCACGGCTCTTTCTGAGAAAAAGCAAGCACGGAGGACGAGAATCGCTTTTGCCCTGCGTAGCGTTCCGGGCAGCGGGTAGACCCAGGGAGAGAATTCCCGGCTAGCAGCTTCCCTGTGGCGGGGAAGTGCAAACGTACACGTTTTCGGCCGAAAACGCGTTTTCCGGCGAAAACGCACACCACGGCTCTTTCTGAGAAAAAGCAAGCACGGAGGACGAGAATCGCTTTTGCCCTGCGTAGCGTTCCGGGCAGCGGGTAGAACCAGGCAGAGAATTCCCGGCTAGCAGCTTCCCTGTGGCGGGGAAGTGCAAACGTACACGTTTTCGGCCGAAAACGCGTTTTGCGGCGAAAACGCACACCACGGCTCTTTCTGAGAAAAAGCAAGCACGGAGGACGAGAATCGCTTTTGCCCTGCGTAGCGTTCCGGGCAGCGGGTAGAACCAGGCAGAGAATTCCCGGCTAGCAGCTTCCCTGTGGCGGGGATTTGCAAACGTACACGTTTTCGGCCGAAAACGCGTTTTGCGGCGAAAACGCACACCACGGCTCTTTCTGAGAAAAAGCAAGCACGGAGGACGAGAATCGCTTTTGCCCTGCGTAGCGTTCCGGGCAGCGGGTACAACGAGGCAGAGAATTCCCGGCTAGCAGCTTCCCTGTGGCGGGGAAGTGCAAACGTACACGTTTTCGGCCGAAAACGCGTTTTCCGGCGAAAACGCACACCACGGCTCTTTCTGAGAAAAAGCAAGCACGGAGGACGAGAATCGCTTTTGCCCTGCGTAGCGTTCCGGGCAGCGGGTAGAACCAGGCAGAGAATTCCCGGCTAGCATCTTCCCTGTGGCAGGGAAGTGCAAACGTACAAGTTTTTGGCCGAAAACGCGTTTTGCGGCGAAAACGCACACCACGGCTCTTTCTGAGAAAAAGCAAGCACGGAGGACGAGAATCGCTTTTGCCCTGCGTAGCGTTCCGGGCAGCGGGTAGAACCAGGCAGAGAATTCCCTGCTAGCAGCTTCCCTGTGGCCGGGAAGTGCAAACGTACACGTTTTCGGCCGAAAACGCATTTTCCGGCGAAAACGCACACCACGGCTCTTTCTGAGAAAAAGCAAGCACGGAGGACGAGAATCGCTTTTGCCCTGCGTAGCGTTCCGGGCAGCGGGTAGAACCAGGCAGAGAATTCCCGGCTAGCAGCTTCCCTGTTGGCGGGGAAGTGCAAACGTACACGTTTTCGGCCGAAAACGCGTTTTCCGGCGAAAACGCACACACGGCTCTTTCTGAGAAAAAGCAAGCACGGAGGACGAGAATCGCTTTTGCCCTGCGTAGCGTTCCGGGCAGCGGGTAGAACCAGGCAGAGAATTCCCGGCTAGCAGCTTCCCTGTGGCGGGGAAGTGCAAACGTACACGTTTTCGGCCGAAAACGCGTTTTCCCGGTGAAAACGCACACCACGGCTCTTTCTGAGAAAAAGCAAGCACGGAGGACGAGAATCGCTTTTGCCCTGCGTAGCGTTCCGGGCAGCGGGTAGAACCAGGCAGAGAATTCCCGGCTAGCAGCTTCCCTGTGGCCGGGAAGTGCAAACGTACACGTTTTCGGCCGAAAACGCGTTTTCCGGTGAAAACGCACACCACGGCTCTTTCTGAGAAAAAGCAAGCACGGAGGACGAGAATCGCTTTTGCCCTGCGTAGCGTTCCGGGCAGCGGGTAGAACCAGGCAGAGAATTCCCGGCTAGCAGCTTCCCTGTGGCGGGGAAGTGCAAACGTACACGTTTTCGACCGAAAACGCGTTTTGCGGCGAAAACGCACACCACGGCTCTTTCTGAGAAAAAGCAAGCACGGAGGACGAGAATCGCTTTTGCCCTGCGTAGCGTTCCGGGCAGCGGGTAGAACCAGGCAGAGAATTCCCGCTAGCAGCTTCCCTGTGGCCGGGAAGTGCAAACGTACACGTTTTCGGCCGAAAACGCGTTTTGCGGCGAAAACGCACACCACGGCTCTTTCTGAGAAAAAGCAAGCACGGAGGACGAGAATCGCTTTTGCCCTGCGTAGCGTTCCGGGCAGCGGGTAGAACCAGGCAGAGAATTCCCGGCTAGCAGCTTCCCTGTGGCGGGGAAGTGCAAACGTACACGTTTTCGACCGAAAACGCGTTTTGCGGCGAAAACGCACACCACGGCTCTTTCTGAGAAAAAGCAAGCACGGAGGACGAGAATCGCTTTTGCCCTGCGTAGCGTTCCGGGCAGCGGGTAGAACCAGGCAGAGAATTCCCGGCTAGCAGCTTCCCTGTGGCGGGGAAGTGCAAACGTACACGTTTTCGACCGAAAACGCGTTTTGCGGCGAAAACGCACACCACGGCTCTTTCTGAGAAAAAGCAAGCACGGAGGACGAGAATCGCTTTTGCCCTGCGTAGCGTTCCGGGCAGCGGGTAGAACCAGGGAGAGAATTCCCGGCTAGCAGCTTCCCTGTGGCGGGGAAGTGCAAACGTACACGTTTTCGGCCGAAAACGCGTTTTCCGGCGAAAACGCACACCACGGCTCTTTCTGAGAAAAAGCAAGCACGGAGGACGAGAATCGCTTTTGCCCTGCGTAGCGTTCCGGGCAGCGGGTAGAACCAGGCAGAGAATTCCCGTCTAGCAGCTTCCCTGTGGCGGGGAAGTGCAAACGTACACGTTTTCGGCCGAAAACGCGTTTTCCGGCGAAAACGCACACCGCGGCTCTTTCTGAGAAAAAGCAAGCACGGAGGACGAGAATCGCTTTGCCTGCGTAGAGTTCCGGGCAGCGGGTAGAACCAGGCAGAGAATTCCCGGCTAGCAGCTTCCCTGTGGCGGGGAAGTGCAAACGTACACGTTTTCGGCCGAAAACGCGTTTTGCGGCGAAAACGCACACCACGGCTCTTTCTGAGAAAAAGCAAGCACGGAGGACGAGAATCGCTTTTGCCCTGCGTAGCGTTCCGGGCAGCGGGTAGAACCAGGCAGAGAATTCCCGGCTAGCAGCTTCCCTGTGGCCGGGAAGTGCAAACGTACACGTTTCGGCCGAAAACGCGTTTTCCGGCGAAAACGCACACCACGGCTCTTTCTGAGAAAAAGCAAGCACGGAGGACGAGAATCGCTTTTGCCCTGCGTAGCGTTCCGGGCAGCGGGTAGAACCAGGCAGAGAATTCCCCGGCTAGCAGCTTCCCTGTGGCCGGGAAGTGCAAACGTACACGTTTTCGGCCGAAAACGCGTTTTCCGGTGAAAACGCACACCACGGCTCTTTCTGAGAAAAAGCAAGCACGGAGGACGAGAATCGCTTTTGCCCTGCGTAGCGTTCCGGGCAGCGGGTAGAACCAGGCAGAGAATTCCCGGCTAGCAGCTTCCCTGTGGCCGGGAAGTGCAAACGTACACGTTTTCGGCCGAAAACGCGTTTTCCGGCGAAAACGCACACCACGGCTCTTTCTGAGAAAAAGCAAGCACGGAGGACGAGAATCGCTTTTGCCCTGCGTAGCGTTCCGGGCAGCGGGTAGAACCAGGCAGAGAATTCCCGGCTAGCAGCTTCCCTGTGGCCGGGAAGTGCAAACGTACACGTTTTCGGCCGAAAACGCGTTTTCCGGCGAAAACGCACACCACGGCTCTTTCTGAGAAAAAGCAAGCACGGAGGACGAGAATCGCTTTTGCCCTGCGTAGCGTTCCGGGCAGCGGGTAGAACCAGGCAGAGAATTCCCGGCTAGCAGCTTCCCTGTGGCCGGGAAGTGCAAACGTACACGTTTTCGGCCGAAAACGCGTTTTCCGGTGAAAACGCACACCACGGCTCTTTCTGAGAAAAAGCAAGCACGGAGGACGAGAATCGCTTTTGCCCTGCGTAGCGTTCCGGGCAGCGGGTAGAACCAGGCAGAGAATTCCCGGCTAGCATCTTCCCTGTGGCCGGGAAGTGCAAACGTACACGTTTTCGGCCGAAAACGCGTTTTCCGGCGAAAACGCACACCACGGCTCTTTCTGAGAAAAAGCAAGCACGGAGGACGAGAATCGCTTTTGCCCTGCGTAGCGTTCCGGGCAGCGGGTAGAACCAGGCAGAGAATTCCCGGCTAGCAGCTTCCTTGTGGCCGGGAAGTGCAAACGTACACGTTTTCTGCCGAAAACGCGTTTTCCGGCGAAAACGCACACCACGGCTCTTTCTGAGAAAAGCAAGCACGGAGGACGAGAATCGCTTTTGCCCTGCGTAGCGTTCCGGGCAGCGGGTAGAACCAGGCAGAGAATTCCCGGCTAGCAGCTTCCTGTGGCGGGGAAGTGCAAACGTACACGTTTTCGGCCGAAAACGCGTTTTCCGGCGAAAACGCACACCACGGCTCTTTCTGAGAAAAAGCAAGCACGGAGGACGAGAATCGCTTTTGCCTGCGTAGCGTTCCGGGCAGCGGGTAGACCCAGGGAGAGAATTCCCGGCTAGCAGATTCCCTGTGGCGGGGAAGTGCAAACGTACACGTTTTCGGCCGAAAACGCGTTTTCCGGCGAAAACGCACACCGCGGCTCTTTCTGAGAAAAAGCAAGCACGGAGGACGAGAATCGCTTTTGCCCTGCGTAGCGTTCCGGGCAGCGGGTAGAACCAGGCAGAGAATTCCCGTCTAGCAGCTTCCCTGTGGCGGGGAAGTGCAAACGTACACGTTTTCGACCGAAAACGCGTTTTGCGGCGAAAACGCACTCCACGGCTCTTTCTGAGAAAAAGCAAGCACGGAGGACGAGAATCGCTTTTGCCCTGCGTAGCGTTCCGGGCAGCGGGTAGAACCAGGCAGAGAATTCCCGGCTAGCAGCTTCCCTGTGGCCGGGAAGTGCAAACGTAGAAGTTTTCGGCCGAAAACGCGTTTTCCGGCGAAAACGCACACCACGGCTCTTTCTGAGAAAAAGCAAGCACGGAGGACGAGAATCGCTTTTGCCCTGCGTTGCGTTCCGGGCAGCGGGTAGAACCAGGCAGAGAATTCCCGGCTAGCAGCTTCCCTGTGGCGGGAAGTGCAAACGTACACGTTTTCGGCCGAAAACGCGTTTTCCGGCGAAAACGCACACCACGGCTCTTTCTGAGAAAAAGCAAGCACGGAGGACGAGAATCGCTTTTGCCCTGCGTAGCGTTCCGGGCAGCGGGTAGACCCAGGCAGAGAATTCCCGGCTAGCAGCTTCCCTGTGGCGGGGAAGTGCAAACGTACACGTTTTCGACCGAAAACGCGTTTTGCGGCGAAAACGCACACCACGGCTCTTTCTGAGAAAAAGCAAGCACGGAGGACGAGAATCGCTTTTGCCCTGCGTAGCGTTCCGGGCAGCGGGTAGAACCAGGCAGAGAATTCCCGGCTAGCATCTTCCCTGTGGCGGGGAAGTGCAAACGTACAAGTTTTCGGCCGAAAACGCGTTTTGCGGCGAAAACGCACACCACGGCTCTTTCTGAGAAAAAGCAAGCACGGAGGACGAGAATCGCTTTTGCCCTGCGTAGCGTTCCGGGCAGCGGGTAGAACCAGGCAGAGAATTCCCGGCTAGCAGCTTCCCTGTGGCGGGGAAGTGCAAACGTACACGTTTTCGACCGAAAACGCGTTTTGCGGCGAAAACGCACACCACGGCTCTTTCTGAGAAAAAGCAAGCACGGAGGACGAGAATCGCTTTTGCCCTGCGTAGCGTTCCGGGCAGCGGGTAGAACCAGGCAGAGAATTCCCGGCTAGCAGCTTCCCTGTGGCCGGGAAGTGCAAACGTACACGTTTTCGGCCGAAAACGCGTTTTCCGGCGAAAACGCACACCACGGCTCTTTCTGAGAAAAAGCAAGCACGGAGGACGAGAATCGCTTTTGCCCTGCGTAGCGTTCCGGGCAGCGGGTAGAACCAGGCAGAGAATTCCCGGCTAGCAGCTTCCCTGTGGCGGGGAAGTGCAAACGTACACGTTTTCGGCCCGAAAACGCGTTTTCCGGCGAAAACGCACACCGCGGCTCTTTCTGAGAAAAAGCAAGCACGGAGGACGAGAATCGCTTTTGCCTGCGTAGCGTTCCGGGCAGCGGGTAGAACCAGGCAGAGAATTCCCGGCTAGCAGCTTCCCTGTGGCGGGGAAGTGCAAACGTACACGTTTTCGACCGAAAAACGCGTTTTGCGGCGAAAACGCACACCACGGCTCTTTCTGAGAAAAAGCAAGCACGGAGGACGAGAATCGCTTTTGCCCTGCGTAGCGTTCCGGGCAGCGGGTAGAACCAGGCAGAGAATTCCCGGCTAGCAGCTTCCCTGTGGCCGGGAAGTGCAAACGTACACGTTTTCGGCTGAAAACGCGTTTTCCGGCGAAAACGCACACCACGGCTCTTTCTGAGAAAAAGCAAGCACGGAGGACGAGAATCGCTTTTGCCCTGCGTAGCGTTCCGGGCAGCGGGTAGAACCAGGCAGAGAATTCCCGGCTAGCAGCTTCCCTGTGGCCGGGAAGTGCAAACGTACACGTTTTCGGCCGAAAACACGTTTTCCGGTGAAAACGCACACCACGGCTCTTTTCTGAGAAAAAGCAAGCACGGAGGACGAGAATCGCTTTTGCCCTGCGTAGCGTTCCGGGCAGCGGGTAGAACCAGGCAGAGAATTCCCGGCTAGCAGCTTCCCTGTGGCCGGGAAGTGCAAACGTACACGTTTTCGACCGAAAACGCGTTTTGCGGCGAAAACGCACACCACGGCCTCTTTCTGAGAAAAAGCAAGCACGGAGGACGAGAATCGCTTTTGCCCTGCGTAGCGTTCCGGGCAGCGGGTAGAACCAGGCAGAGAATTCCCGGCTAGCAGCTTCCCTGTGGCCGGGAAGTGCAAACGTACACGTTTTCTGCCGAAAACGCGTTTTCCGGCGAAAACGCACACCACGGCTCTTTCTGAGAAAAAGCAAGCACAGAGTACGAGAATCGCTTTTGCCCTGCGTAGCGTTCCGGGCAGCGGGTAGAACCAGGCAGAGAATTCCCGGCTAGCAGCTTCCCTGTGGCGGGGAAGTGCAAACGTACACGTTTTCGGCCGAAAACGCGTTTTCCGGCGAAAACGCACACCACGGCTCTTTCTGAGAAAAAGCAAGCACGGAGGACGAGAATCGCTTTTGCCCTGCGTAGCGTTCCGGGCAGCGGGTAGAACCAGGCAGAGAATTCCCGGCTAGCAGCTTCCCTGTGGCGGGGAAAGTGCAAACGTACACGTTTTCGGCCGAAAACGCGTTTTCCGGCGAAAACGCACACCGCGGCTCTTTCTGAGAAAAAGCAAGCACGGAGGACGAGAATCGCTTTTGCCCTGCGTAGCGTTCCGGGCAGCGGGTAGAACCAGGCAGAGAATTCCCGTCTAGCACTTCCCTGTGGCGGGGAAGTGCAAACGTACACGTTTTCGACCGAAAATGCGTTTTGCGGCGAAAACGCACTCCACGGCTCTTTCTGAGAAAAAGCAAGCACGGAGGACGAGAATCGCTTTTGCCCTGCGTAGCGTTCCGGGCAGCGGGTACAACGAGGCAGAGAATTCCCGGCTAGCAGCTTCCCTGTGGCGGGGAAGTGCAAACGTACACGTTTTCGGCCGAAAACGCGTTTTCCGGCGAAAACGCACACCACGGCTCTTTCTGAGAAAAAGCAAGCACGGAGGACGAGAATCGCTTTTGCCCTGCGTAGCGTTCCGGGCAGCGGGTAGAACCAGGCAGAGAATTCCCGGCTAGCATCTTCCCTGTGGCAGGGAAGTGCAAACGTACAAGTTTTCGGCCGAAAACGCGTTTTGCGGCGAAAACGCACACCACGGCTCTTTCTGAGAAAAAGCAAGCACGGAGGACGAGAATCGCTTTTGCCCTGCGTAGCGTTCCGGGCAGCGGGTAGAACCAGGCAGAGAATTCCCTGCTAGCAGCTTCCCTGTGGCGGGGAAGTGCAAACGTACACGTTTTCGGCCGAAAACGCATTTTCCGGCGAAAACGCACACCACGGCTCTTTCTGAGAAAAAGCAAGCACGGAGGACGAGAATCGCTTTTGCCCTGCGTAGCGTTCCGGGCAGCGGGTAGAACCAGGCAGAGAATTCCCGGCTAGCAGCTTCCCTGTGGCGGGGAAGTGCAAACGTACACGTTTTCGGCCGAAAACGCGTTTTCGGCGAAAACGCACACACGGCTCTTTCTGAGAAAAAGCAAGCACGGAGGAC
>NW_027438070.1:0-36342 GCF_965140245.1 Athene noctua
TTCCCTGTGGCGGGGAAGTGCAAACGTACACGTTTTCGGCCGAAAACGCGTTTTCCGGCGAAAAGGCACACCACGGCTCTTTCTGAGAAAAAGCAAGCACGGAGGACGAGAACCGCTTTTGCCCTGCGTAGCGTTCCGGGCAGCGGGTAGAACCAGGCAGAGAATTCCCGGCTAGCAGCTTCCCTGTGGCGGGGAAGTGCAAACGTACACGTTTTCGGCCGAAAACGCGTTTTCCGGCGAAAAGGCACACCACGGCTCTTTCTGAGAAAAAGCAAGCACGGAGGACGAGAACCGCTTTTGCCCTGCGTAGCGTTCCGGGCAGCGGGTAGAACCAGGCAGAGAATTCCCGGCTAGCAGCTTCCCTGTGGCGGGGAAGTGCAAACGTACACGTTTTCGGCCGAAAACGCGTTTTCCGGCGAAAACGCACACCACGGCTCTTTCTGAGAAAAAGCAAGCACGGAGGACGAGAACCGCTTTTGCCCTGCGTAGCGTTCCGGGCAGCGGGTAGAACCGGGCAGAGAATTCCCTGCTAGCAGCTTCCCTGTGGCGGGGAAGTGCAAACGTACACGTTTTCGGCCGAAAACGCGTTTTCCGGCGAAAAGGCACACCACGGCTCTTTCTGAGAAAAAGCAAGCACGGAGGACGAGAACTGCTTTTGCCCTGCGTAGCGTTCCGGGCAGCGGGTAGAACCAGGCAGAGAATTCCCGGCTAGCAGCTTCCCTGTGGCGGGGAAGTGCAAACGTACACGTTTTCGGCCGAAAACGCGTTTTCCGGCGAAAACGCACACCACGGCTCTTTCTGAGAAAAAGCAAGCACGGAGGACGGGAACCGCTTTTGCCCTGCGTAGCGTTCCGGGCAGCGGGTAGAACCAGGCAGAGAATTCCCGGCTAGCAGCTTCCCTGTGGCGGGGAAGTGCAAACGTACACGTTTTCGGCCGAAAACGCGTTTTCCGGCGAAAACGCACACCACGGCTCTTTCTGAGAAAAAGCAAGCACGGAGGACGGGAACCGCTTTTGCCCTGCGTAGCGTTCCGGGCAGCGGGTAGAACCAGGCAGAGAATTCCCGGCTAGCAGCTTCCCTGTGGCGGGGAAGTGCAAACGTACACGTTTTCGGCCGAAAACGCGTTTTCCGGCGAAAACGCACACCACGGCTCTTTCTGAGAAAAAGCAAGCACGGAGGACGAGAACCGCTTTTGCCCTGCGTAGCGTTCCGGGCAGCGGGTAGAACCAGGCAGAGAATTCCCGGCTAGCAGCTTCCCTGTGGCGGGGAAGTGCAAACGTACACGTTTTCGGCCGAAAACGCGTTTTCCGGCGAAAACGCACACCACGGCTCTTTCTGAGAAAAAGCAAGCACGGAGGACGAGAACCGCTTTTGCCCTGCGTAGCGTTCCGGGCAGCGGGTAGAACCAGGCAGAGAATTCCCGGCTAGCAGCTTCCCTGTGGCGGGGAAGTGCAAACGTACACGTTTTCGGCCGAAAACGCGTTTTCCGGCGAAAACGCACACCACGGCTCTTTCTGAGAAAAAGCAAGCACGGAGGACGAGAACCGCTTTTGCCCTGCGTAGCGTTCCGGGCAGCGGGTAGAACCAGGCAGAGAATTCCCGGCTAGCAGCTTCCCTGTGGCGGGGAAGTGCAAACGTACACGTTTTCGGCCGAAAACGCGTTTTCCGGCGAAAACGCACACCACGGCTCTTTCTGAGAAAAAGCAAGCACGGAGGACGAGAACCGCTTTTGCCCTGCGTAGCGTTCCGGGCAGCGGGTAGAACCAGGCAGAGAATTCCCGGCTAGCAGCTTCCCTGTGGCGGGGAAGTGCAAACGTACACGTTTTCGGCCGAAAACGCGTTTTCCGGCGAAAACGCACACCACGGCTCTTTCTGAGAAAAAGCAAGCACGGAGGACGAGAACCGCTTTTGCCCTGCGTAGCGTTCCGGGCAGCGGGTAGAACCAGGCAGAGAATTCCCGGCTAGCAGCTTCCCTGTGGCGGGGAAGTGCAAACGTACACGTTTTCGGCCGAAAACGCGTTTTCCGGCGAAAACGCACACCACGGCTCTTTCTGAGAAAAAGCAAGCACGGAGGACGAGAACCGCTTTTGCCCTGCGTAGCGTTCCGGGCAGCGGGTAGAACCAGGCAGAGAATTCCCGGCTAGCAGCTTCCCTGTGGCGGGGAAGTGCAAACGTACACGTTTTCGGCCGAAAACGCGTTTTCCGGCGAAAACGCACACCACGGCTCTTTCTGAGAAAAAGCAAGCACGGAGGACGAGAACCGCTTTTGCCCTGCGTAGCGTTCCGGGCAGCGGGTAGAACCAGGCAGAGAATTCCCGGCTAGCAGCTTCCCTGTGGCGGGGAAGTGCAAACGTACACGTTTTCGGCCGAAAACGCGTTTTCCGGCGAAAACGCACACCACGGCTCTTTCTGAGAAAAAGCAAGCACGGAGGACGAGAACCGCTTTTGCCCTGCGTAGCGTTCCGGGCAGCGGGTAGAACCAGGCAGAGAATTCCCGGCTAGCAGCTTCCCTGTGGCGGGGAAGTGCAAACGTACACGTTTTCGGCCGAAAACGCGTTTTCCGGCGAAAACGCACACCACGGCTCTTTCTGAGAAAAAGCAAGCACGGAGGACGAGAACCGCTTTTGCCCTGCGTAGCGTTCCGGGCAGCGGGTAGAACCAGGCAGAGAATTCCCGGCTAGCAGCTTCCCTGTGGCGGGGAAGTGCAAACGTACACGTTTTCGGCCGAAAACGCGTTTTCCGGCGAAAACGCACACCACGGCTCTTTCTGAGAAAAAGCAAGCACGGAGGACGAGAACCGCTTTTGCCCTGCGTAGCGTTCCGGGCAGCGGGTAGAACCAGGCAGAGAATTCCCGGCTAGCAGCTTCCCTGTGGCGGGGAAGTGCAAACGTACACGTTTTCGGCCGAAAACGCGTTTTCCGGCGAAAACGCACACCACGGCTCTTTCTGAGAAAAAGCAAGCACGGAGGACGAGAACCGCTTTTGCCCTGCGTAGCGTTCCGGGCAGCGGGTAGAACCAGGCAGAGAATTCCCGGCTAGCAGCTTCCCTGTGGCGGGGAAGTGCAAACGTACACGTTTTCGGCCGAAAACGCGTTTTCCGGCGAAAACGCACACCACGGCTCTTTCTGAGAAAAAGCAAGCACGGAGGACGAGAACCGCTTTTGCCCTGCGTAGCGTTCCGGGCAGCGGGTAGAACCAGGCAGAGAATTCCCGGCTAGCAGCTTCCCTGTGGCGGGGAAGTGCAAACGTACACGTTTTCGGCCGAAAACGCGTTTTCCGGCGAAAACGCACACCACGGCTCTTTCTGAGAAAAAGCAAGCACGGAGGACGAGAACCGCTTTTGCCCTGCGTAGCGTTCCGGGCAGCGGGTAGAACCAGGCAGAGAATTCCCGGCTAGCAGCTTCCCTGTGGCGGGGAAGTGCAAACGTACACGTTTTCGGCCGAAAACGCGTTTTCCGGCGAAAACGCACACCACGGCTCTTTCTGAGAAAAAGCAAGCACGGAGGACGAGAACCGCTTTTGCCCTGCGTAGCGTTCCGGGCAGCGGGTAGAACCAGGCAGAGAATTCCCGGCTAGCAGCTTCCCTGTGGCGGGGAAGTGCAAACGTACACGTTTTCGGCCGAAAACGCGTTTTCCGGCGAAAACGCACACCACGGCTCTTTCTGAGAAAAAGCAAGCACGGAGGACGAGAACCGCTTTTGCCCTGCGTAGCGTTCCGGGCAGCGGGTAGAACCAGGCAGAGAATTCCCGGCTAGCAGCTTCCCTGTGGCGGGGAAGTGCAAACGTACACGTTTTCGGCCGAAAACGCGTTTTCCGGCGAAAACGCACACCACGGCTCTTTCTGAGAAAAAGCAAGCACGGAGGACGAGAACCGCTTTTGCCCTGCGTAGCGTTCCGGGCAGCGGGTAGAACCAGGCAGAGAATTCCCGGCTAGCAGCTTCCCTGTGGCGGGGAAGTGCAAACGTACACGTTTTCGGCCGAAAACGCGTTTTCCGGCGAAAACGCACACCACGGCTCTTTCTGAGAAAAAGCAAGCACGGAGGACGAGAACCGCTTTTGCCCTGCGTAGCGTTCCGGGCAGCGGGTAGAACCAGGCAGAGAATTCCCGGCTAGCAGCTTCCCTGTGGCGGGGAAGTGCAAACGTACACGTTTTCGGCCGAAAACGCGTTTTCCGGCGAAAACGCACACCACGGCTCTTTCTGAGAAAAAGCAAGCACGGAGGACGAGAACCGCTTTTGCCCTGCGTAGCGTTCCGGGCAGCGGGTAGAACCAGGCAGAGAATTCCCGGCTAGCAGCTTCCCTGTGGCGGGGAAGTGCAAACGTACACGTTTTCGGCCGAAAACGCGTTTTCCGGCGAAAACGCACACCACGGCTCTTTCTGAGAAAAAGCAAGCACGGAGGACGAGAACCGCTTTTGCCCTGCGTAGCGTTCCGGGCAGCGGGTAGAACCAGGCAGAGAATTCCCGGCTAGCAGCTTCCCTGTGGCGGGGAAGTGCAAACGTACACGTTTTCGGCCGAAAACGCGTTTTCCGGCGAAAACGCACACCACGGCTCTTTCTGAGAAAAAGCAAGCACGGAGGACGAGAACCGCTTTTGCCCTGCGTAGCGTTCCGGGCAGCGGGTAGAACCAGGCAGAGAATTCCCGGCTAGCAGCTTCCCTGTGGCGGGGAAGTGCAAACGTACACGTTTTCGGCCGAAAACGCGTTTTCCGGCGAAAACGCACACCACGGCTCTTTCTGAGAAAAAGCAAGCACGGAGGACGAGAACCGCTTTTGCCCTGCGTAGCGTTCCGGGCAGCGGGTAGAACCAGGCAGAGAATTCCCGGCTAGCAGCTTCCCTGTGGCGGGGAAGTGCAAACGTACACGTTTTCGGCCGAAAACGCGTTTTCCGGCGAAAACGCACACCACGGCTCTTTCTGAGAAAAAGCAAGCACGGAGGACGAGAACCGCTTTTGCCCTGCGTAGCGTTCCGGGCAGCGGGTAGAACCAGGCAGAGAATTCCCGGCTAGCAGCTTCCCTGTGGCGGGGAAGTGCAAACGTACACGTTTTCGGCCGAAAACGCGTTTTCCGGCGAAAACGCACACCACGGCTCTTTCTGAGAAAAAGCAAGCACGGAGGACGAGAACCGCTTTTGCCCTGCGTAGCGTTCCGGGCAGCGGGTAGAACCAGGCAGAGAATTCCCGGCTAGCAGCTTCCCTGTGGCGGGGAAGTGCAAACGTACACGTTTTCGGCCGAAAACGCGTTTTCCGGCGAAAACGCACACCACGGCTCTTTCTGAGAAAAAGCAAGCACGGAGGACGAGAACCGCTTTTGCCCTGCGTAGCGTTCCGGGCAGCGGGTAGAACCAGGCAGAGAATTCCCGGCTAGCAGCTTCCCTGTGGCGGGGAAGTGCAAACGTACACGTTTTCGGCCGAAAACGCGTTTTCCGGCGAAAACGCACACCACGGCTCTTTCTGAGAAAAAGCAAGCACGGAGGACGAGAACCGCTTTTGCCCTGCGTAGCGTTCCGGGCAGCGGGTAGAACCAGGCAGAGAATTCCCGGCTAGCAGCTTCCCTGTGGCGGGGAAGTGCAAACGTACACGTTTTCGGCCGAAAACGCGTTTTCCGGCGAAAACGCACACCACGGCTCTTTCTGAGAAAAAGCAAGCACGGAGGACGAGAACCGCTTTTGCCCTGCGTAGCGTTCCGGGCAGCGGGTAGAACCAGGCAGAGAATTCCCGGCTAGCAGCTTCCCTGTGGCGGGGAAGTGCAAACGTACACGTTTTCGGCCGAAAACGCGTTTTCCGGCGAAAACGCACACCACGGCTCTTTCTGAGAAAAAGCAAGCACGGAGGACGAGAACCGCTTTTGCCCTGCGTAGCGTTCCGGGCAGCGGGTAGAACCAGGCAGAGAATTCCCGGCTAGCAGCTTCCCTGTGGCGGGGAAGTGCAAACGTACACGTTTTCGGCCGAAAACGCGTTTTCCGGCGAAAACGCACACCACGGCTCTTTCTGAGAAAAAGCAAGCACGGAGGACGAGAACCGCTTTTGCCCTGCGTAGCGTTCCGGGCAGCGGGTAGAACCAGGCAGAGAATTCCCGGCTAGCAGCTTCCCTGTGGCGGGGAAGTGCAAACGTACACGTTTTCGGCCGAAAACGCGTTTTCCGGCGAAAACGCACACCACGGCTCTTTCTGAGAAAAAGCAAGCACGGAGGACGAGAACCGCTTTTGCCCTGCGTAGCGTTCCGGGCAGCGGGTAGAACCAGGCAGAGAATTCCCGGCTAGCAGCTTCCCTGTGGCGGGGAAGTGCAAACGTACACGTTTTCGGCCGAAAACGCGTTTTCCGGCGAAAACGCACACCACGGCTCTTTCTGAGAAAAAGCAAGCACGGAGGACGAGAACCGCTTTTGCCCTGCGTAGCGTTCCGGGCAGCGGGTAGAACCAGGCAGAGAATTCCCGGCTAGCAGCTTCCCTGTGGCGGGGAAGTGCAAACGTACACGTTTTCGGCCGAAAACGCGTTTTCCGGCGAAAACGCACACCACGGCTCTTTCTGAGAAAAAGCAAGCACGGAGGACGAGAACCGCTTTTGCCCTGCGTAGCGTTCCGGGCAGCGGGTAGAACCAGGCAGAGAATTCCCGGCTAGCAGCTTCCCTGTGGCGGGGAAGTGCAAACGTACACGTTTTCGGCCGAAAACGCGTTTTCCGGCGAAAACGCACACCACGGCTCTTTCTGAGAAAAAGCAAGCACGGAGGACGAGAACCGCTTTTGCCCTGCGTAGCGTTCCGGGCAGCGGGTAGAACCAGGCAGAGAATTCCCGGCTAGCAGCTTCCCTGTGGCGGGGAAGTGCAAACGTACACGTTTTCGGCCGAAAACGCGTTTTCCGGCGAAAACGCACACCACGGCTCTTTCTGAGAAAAAGCAAGCACGGAGGACGAGAACCGCTTTTGCCCTGCGTAGCGTTCCGGGCAGCGGGTAGAACCAGGCAGAGAATTCCCGGCTAGCAGCTTCCCTGTGGCGGGGAAGTGCAAACGTACACGTTTTCGGCCGAAAACGCGTTTTCCGGCGAAAACGCACACCACGGCTCTTTCTGAGAAAAAGCAAGCACGGAGGACGAGAACCGCTTTTGCCCTGCGTAGCGTTCCGGGCAGCGGGTAGAACCAGGCAGAGAATTCCCGGCTAGCAGCTTCCCTGTGGCGGGGAAGTGCAAACGTACACGTTTTCGGCCGAAAACGCGTTTTCCGGCGAAAACGCACACCACGGCTCTTTCTGAGAAAAAGCAAGCACGGAGGACGAGAACCGCTTTTGCCCTGCGTAGCGTTCCGGGCAGCGGGTAGAACCAGGCAGAGAATTCCCGGCTAGCAGCTTCCCTGTGGCGGGGAAGTGCAAACGTACACGTTTTCGGCCGAAAACGCGTTTTCCGGCGAAAACGCACACCACGGCTCTTTCTGAGAAAAAGCAAGCACGGAGGACGAGAACCGCTTTTGCCCTGCGTAGCGTTCCGGGCAGCGGGTAGAACCAGGCAGAGAATTCCCGGCTAGCAGCTTCCCTGTGGCGGGGAAGTGCAAACGTACACGTTTTCGGCCGAAAACGCGTTTTCCGGCGAAAACGCACACCACGGCTCTTTCTGAGAAAAAGCAAGCACGGAGGACGAGAACCGCTTTTGCCCTGCGTAGCGTTCCGGGCAGCGGGTAGAACCAGGCAGAGAATTCCCGGCTAGCAGCTTCCCTGTGGCGGGGAAGTGCAAACGTACACGTTTTCGGCCGAAAACGCGTTTTCCGGCGAAAACGCACACCACGGCTCTTTCTGAGAAAAAGCAAGCACGGAGGACGAGAACCGCTTTTGCCCTGCGTAGCGTTCCGGGCAGCGGGTAGAACCAGGCAGAGAATTCCCGGCTAGCAGCTTCCCTGTGGCGGGGAAGTGCAAACGTACACGTTTTCGGCCGAAAACGCGTTTTCCGGCGAAAACGCACACCACGGCTCTTTCTGAGAAAAAGCAAGCACGGAGGACGAGAACCGCTTTTGCCCTGCGTAGCGTTCCGGGCAGCGGGTAGAACCAGGCAGAGAATTCCCGGCTAGCAGCTTCCCTGTGGCGGGGAAGTGCAAACGTACACGTTTTCGGCCGAAAACGCGTTTTCCGGCGAAAACGCACACCACGGCTCTTTCTGAGAAAAAGCAAGCACGGAGGACGAGAACCGCTTTTGCCCTGCGTAGCGTTCCGGGCAGCGGGTAGAACCAGGCAGAGAATTCCCGGCTAGCAGCTTCCCTGTGGCGGGGAAGTGCAAACGTACACGTTTTCGGCCGAAAACGCGTTTTCCGGCGAAAACGCACACCACGGCTCTTTCTGAGAAAAAGCAAGCACGGAGGACGAGAACCGCTTTTGCCCTGCGTAGCGTTCCGGGCAGCGGGTAGAACCAGGCAGAGAATTCCCGGCTAGCAGCTTCCCTGTGGCGGGGAAGTGCAAACGTACACGTTTTCGGCCGAAAACGCGTTTTCCGGCGAAAACGCACACCACGGCTCTTTCTGAGAAAAAGCAAGCACGGAGGACGAGAACCGCTTTTGCCCTGCGTAGCGTTCCGGGCAGCGGGTAGAACCAGGCAGAGAATTCCCGGCTAGCAGCTTCCCTGTGGCGGGGAAGTGCAAACGTACACGTTTTCGGCCGAAAACGCGTTTTCCGGCGAAAACGCACACCACGGCTCTTTCTGAGAAAAAGCAAGCACGGAGGACGAGAACCGCTTTTGCCCTGCGTAGCGTTCCGGGCAGCGGGTAGAACCAGGCAGAGAATTCCCGGCTAGCAGCTTCCCTGTGGCGGGGAAGTGCAAACGTACACGTTTTCGGCCGAAAACGCGTTTTCCGGCGAAAACGCACACCACGGCTCTTTCTGAGAAAAAGCAAGCACGGAGGACGAGAACCGCTTTTGCCCTGCGTAGCGTTCCGGGCAGCGGGTAGAACCAGGCAGAGAATTCCCGGCTAGCAGCTTCCCTGTGGCGGGGAAGTGCAAACGTACACGTTTTCGGCCGAAAACGCGTTTTCCGGCGAAAACGCACACCACGGCTCTTTCTGAGAAAAAGCAAGCACGGAGGACGAGAACCGCTTTTGCCCTGCGTAGCGTTCCGGGCAGCGGGTAGAACCAGGCAGAGAATTCCCGGCTAGCAGCTTCCCTGTGGCGGGGAAGTGCAAACGTACACGTTTTCGGCCGAAAACGCGTTTTCCGGCGAAAACGCACACCACGGCTCTTTCTGAGAAAAAGCAAGCACGGAGGACGAGAACCGCTTTTGCCCTGCGTAGCGTTCCGGGCAGCGGGTAGAACCAGGCAGAGAATTCCCGGCTAGCAGCTTCCCTGTGGCGGGGAAGTGCAAACGTACACGTTTTCGGCCGAAAACGCGTTTTCCGGCGAAAACGCACACCACGGCTCTTTCTGAGAAAAAGCAAGCACGGAGGACGAGAACCGCTTTTGCCCTGCGTAGCGTTCCGGGCAGCGGGTAGAACCAGGCAGAGAATTCCCGGCTAGCAGCTTCCCTGTGGCGGGGAAGTGCAAACGTACACGTTTTCGGCCGAAAACGCGTTTTCCGGCGAAAACGCACACCACGGCTCTTTCTGAGAAAAAGCAAGCACGGAGGACGAGAACCGCTTTTGCCCTGCGTAGCGTTCCGGGCAGCGGGTAGAACCAGGCAGAGAATTCCCGGCTAGCAGCTTCCCTGTGGCGGGGAAGTGCAAACGTACACGTTTTCGGCCGAAAACGCGTTTTCCGGCGAAAACGCACACCACGGCTCTTTCTGAGAAAAAGCAAGCACGGAGGACGAGAACCGCTTTTGCCCTGCGTAGCGTTCCGGGCAGCGGGTAGAACCAGGCAGAGAATTCCCGGCTAGCAGCTTCCCTGTGGCGGGGAAGTGCAAACGTACACGTTTTCGGCCGAAAACGCGTTTTCCGGCGAAAACGCACACCACGGCTCTTTCTGAGAAAAAGCAAGCACGGAGGACGAGAACCGCTTTTGCCCTGCGTAGCGTTCCGGGCAGCGGGTAGAACCAGGCAGAGAATTCCCGGCTAGCAGCTTCCCTGTGGCGGGGAAGTGCAAACGTACACGTTTTCGGCCGAAAACGCGTTTTCCGGCGAAAACGCACACCACGGCTCTTTCTGAGAAAAAGCAAGCACGGAGGACGAGAACCGCTTTTGCCCTGCGTAGCGTTCCGGGCAGCGGGTAGAACCAGGCAGAGAATTCCCGGCTAGCAGCTTCCCTGTGGCGGGGAAGTGCAAACGTACACGTTTTCGGCCGAAAACGCGTTTTCCGGCGAAAACGCACACCACGGCTCTTTCTGAGAAAAAGCAAGCACGGAGGACGAGAACCGCTTTTGCCCTGCGTAGCGTTCCGGGCAGCGGGTAGAACCAGGCAGAGAATTCCCGGCTAGCAGCTTCCCTGTGGCGGGGAAGTGCAAACGTACACGTTTTCGGCCGAAAACGCGTTTTCCGGCGAAAACGCACACCACGGCTCTTTCTGAGAAAAAGCAAGCACGGAGGACGAGAACCGCTTTTGCCCTGCGTAGCGTTCCGGGCAGCGGGTAGAACCAGGCAGAGAATTCCCGGCTAGCAGCTTCCCTGTGGCGGGGAAGTGCAAACGTACACGTTTTCGGCCGAAAACGCGTTTTCCGGCGAAAACGCACACCACGGCTCTTTCTGAGAAAAAGCAAGCACGGAGGACGAGAACCGCTTTTGCCCTGCGTAGCGTTCCGGGCAGCGGGTAGAACCAGGCAGAGAATTCCCGGCTAGCAGCTTCCCTGTGGCGGGGAAGTGCAAACGTACACGTTTTCGGCCGAAAACGCGTTTTCCGGCGAAAACGCACACCACGGCTCTTTCTGAGAAAAAGCAAGCACGGAGGACGAGAACCGCTTTTGCCCTGCGTAGCGTTCCGGGCAGCGGGTAGAACCAGGCAGAGAATTCCCGGCTAGCAGCTTCCCTGTGGCGGGGAAGTGCAAACGTACACGTTTTCGGCCGAAAACGCGTTTTCCGGCGAAAACGCACACCACGGCTCTTTCTGAGAAAAAGCAAGCACGGAGGACGAGAACCGCTTTTGCCCTGCGTAGCGTTCCGGGCAGCGGGTAGAACCAGGCAGAGAATTCCCGGCTAGCAGCTTCCCTGTGGCGGGGAAGTGCAAACGTACACGTTTTCGGCCGAAAACGCGTTTTCCGGCGAAAACGCACACCACGGCTCTTTCTGAGAAAAAGCAAGCACGGAGGACGAGAACCGCTTTTGCCCTGCGTAGCGTTCCGGGCAGCGGGTAGAACCAGGCAGAGAATTCCCGGCTAGCAGCTTCCCTGTGGCGGGGAAGTGCAAACGTACACGTTTTCGGCCGAAAACGCGTTTTCCGGCGAAAACGCACACCACGGCTCTTTCTGAGAAAAAGCAAGCACGGAGGACGAGAACCGCTTTTGCCCTGCGTAGCGTTCCGGGCAGCGGGTAGAACCAGGCAGAGAATTCCCGGCTAGCAGCTTCCCTGTGGCGGGGAAGTGCAAACGTACACGTTTTCGGCCGAAAACGCGTTTTCCGGCGAAAACGCACACCACGGCTCTTTCTGAGAAAAAGCAAGCACGGAGGACGAGAACCGCTTTTGCCCTGCGTAGCGTTCCGGGCAGCGGGTAGAACCAGGCAGAGAATTCCCGGCTAGCAGCTTCCCTGTGGCGGGGAAGTGCAAACGTACACGTTTTCGGCCGAAAACGCGTTTTCCGGCGAAAACGCACACCACGGCTCTTTCTGAGAAAAAGCAAGCACGGAGGACGAGAACCGCTTTTGCCCTGCGTAGCGTTCCGGGCAGCGGGTAGAACCAGGCAGAGAATTCCCGGCTAGCAGCTTCCCTGTGGCGGGGAAGTGCAAACGTACACGTTTTCGGCCGAAAACGCGTTTTCCGGCGAAAACGCACACCACGGCTCTTTCTGAGAAAAAGCAAGCACGGAGGACGAGAACCGCTTTTGCCCTGCGTAGCGTTCCGGGCAGCGGGTAGAACCAGGCAGAGAATTCCCGGCTAGCAGCTTCCCTGTGGCGGGGAAGTGCAAACGTACACGTTTTCGGCCGAAAACGCGTTTTCCGGCGAAAACGCACACCACGGCTCTTTCTGAGAAAAAGCAAGCACGGAGGACGAGAACCGCTTTTGCCCTGCGTAGCGTTCCGGGCAGCGGGTAGAACCAGGCAGAGAATTCCCGGCTAGCAGCTTCCCTGTGGCGGGGAAGTGCAAACGTACACGTTTTCGGCCGAAAACGCGTTTTCCGGCGAAAACGCACACCACGGCTCTTTCTGAGAAAAAGCAAGCACGGAGGACGAGAACCGCTTTTGCCCTGCGTAGCGTTCCGGGCAGCGGGTAGAACCAGGCAGAGAATTCCCGGCTAGCAGCTTCCCTGTGGCGGGGAAGTGCAAACGTACACGTTTTCGGCCGAAAACGCGTTTTCCGGCGAAAACGCACACCACGGCTCTTTCTGAGAAAAAGCAAGCACGGAGGACGAGAACCGCTTTTGCCCTGCGTAGCGTTCCGGGCAGCGGGTAGAACCAGGCAGAGAATTCCCGGCTAGCAGCTTCCCTGTGGCGGGGAAGTGCAAACGTACACGTTTTCGGCCGAAAACGCGTTTTCCGGCGAAAACGCACACCACGGCTCTTTCTGAGAAAAAGCAAGCACGGAGGACGAGAACCGCTTTTGCCCTGCGTAGCGTTCCGGGCAGCGGGTAGAACCAGGCAGAGAATTCCCGGCTAGCAGCTTCCCTGTGGCGGGGAAGTGCAAACGTACACGTTTTCGGCCGAAAACGCGTTTTCCGGCGAAAACGCACACCACGGCTCTTTCTGAGAAAAAGCAAGCACGGAGGACGAGAACCGCTTTTGCCCTGCGTAGCGTTCCGGGCAGCGGGTAGAACCAGGCAGAGAATTCCCGGCTAGCAGCTTCCCTGTGGCGGGGAAGTGCAAACGTACACGTTTTCGGCCGAAAACGCGTTTTCCGGCGAAAACGCACACCACGGCTCTTTCTGAGAAAAAGCAAGCACGGAGGACGAGAACCGCTTTTGCCCTGCGTAGCGTTCCGGGCAGCGGGTAGAACCAGGCAGAGAATTCCCGGCTAGCAGCTTCCCTGTGGCGGGGAAGTGCAAACGTACACGTTTTCGGCCGAAAACGCGTTTTCCGGCGAAAACGCACACCACGGCTCTTTCTGAGAAAAAGCAAGCACGGAGGACGAGAACCGCTTTTGCCATGCGTAGCGTTCCGGGCAGCGGGTAGAACCAGGCAGAGAATTCCCGGCTAGCAGCTTCCCTGTGGCGGGGAAGTGCAAACGTACACGTTTTCGGCCGAAAACGCGTTTTCCGGCGAAAACGCACACCACGGCTCTTTCTGAGAAAAAGCAAGCACGGAGGACGAGAACCGCTTTTGCCCTGCGTAGCGTTCCGGGCAGCGGGTAGAACCAGGCAGAGAATTCCCGGCTAGCAGCTTCCCTGTGGCGGGGAAGTGCAAACGTACACGTTTTCGGCCGAAAACGCGTTTTCCGGCGAAAACGCACACCACGGCTCTTTCTGAGAAAAAGCAAGCACGGAGGACGAGAACCGCTTTTGCCCTGCGTAGCGTTCCGGGCAGCGGGTAGAACCAGGCAGAGAATTCCCGGCTAGCAGCTTCCCTGTGGCGGGGAAGTGCAAACGTACACGTTTTCGGCCGAAAACGCGTTTTCCGGCGAAAACGCACACCACGGCTCTTTCTGAGAAAAAGCAAGCACGGAGGACGAGAACCGCTTTTGCCCTGCGTAGCGTTCCGGGCAGCGGGTAGAACCAGGCAGAGAATTCCCGGCTAGCAGCTTCCCTGTGGCGGGGAAGTGCAAACGTACACGTTTTCGGCCGAAAACGCGTTTTCCGGCGAAAACGCACACCACGGCTCTTTCTGAGAAAAAGCAAGCACGGAGGACGAGAACCGCTTTTGCCCTGCGTAGCGTTCCGGGCAGCGGGTAGAACCAGGCAGAGAATTCCCGGCTAGCAGCTTCCCTGTGGCGGGGAAGTGCAAACGTACACGTTTTCGGCCGAAAACGCGTTTTCCGGCGAAAACGCACACCACGGCTCTTTCTGAGAAAAAGCAAGCACGGAGGACGAGAACCGCTTTTGCCCTGCGTAGCGTTCCGGGCAGCGGGTAGAACCAGGCAGAGAATTCCCGGCTAGCAGCTTCCCTGTGGCGGGGAAGTGCAAACGTACACGTTTTCGGCCGAAAACGCGTTTTCCGGCGAAAACGCACACCACGGCTCTTTCTGAGAAAAAGCAAGCACGGAGGACGAGAACCGCTTTTGCCCTGCGTAGCGTTCCGGGCAGCGGGTAGAACCAGGCAGAGAATTCCCGGCTAGCAGCTTCCCTGTGGCGGGGAAGTGCAAACGTACACGTTTTCGGCCGAAAACGCGTTTTCCGGCGAAAACGCACACCACGGCTCTTTCTGAGAAAAAGCAAGCACGGAGGACGAGAACCGCTTTTGCCCTGCGTAGCGTTCCGGGCAGCGGGTAGAACCAGGCAGAGAATTCCCGGCTAGCAGCTTCCCTGTGGCGGGGAAGTGCAAACGTACACGTTTTCGGCCGAAAACGCGTTTTCCGGCGAAAACGCACACCACGGCTCTTTCTGAGAAAAAGCAAGCACGGAGGACGAGAACCGCTTTTGCCCTGCGTAGCGTTCCGGGCAGCGGGTAGAACCAGGCAGAGAATTCCCGGCTAGCAGCTTCCCTGTGGCGGGGAAGTGCAAACGTACACGTTTTCGGCCGAAAACGCGTTTTCCGGCGAAAACGCACACCACGGCTCTTTCTGAGAAAAAGCAAGCACGGAGGACGAGAACCGCTTTTGCCCTGCGTAGCGTTCCGGGCAGCGGGTAGAACCAGGCAGAGAATTCCCGGCTAGCAGCTTCCCTGTGGCGGGGAAGTGCAAACGTACACGTTTTCGGCCGAAAACGCGTTTTCCGGCGAAAACGCACACCACGGCTCTTTCTGAGAAAAAGCAAGCACGGAGGACGAGAACCGCTTTTGCCCTGCGTAGCGTTCCGGGCAGCGGGTAGAACCAGGCAGAGAATTCCCGGCTAGCAGCTTCCCTGTGGCGGGGAAGTGCAAACGTACACGTTTTCGGCCGAAAACGCGTTTTCCGGCGAAAACGCACACCACGGCTCTTTCTGAGAAAAAGCAAGCACGGAGGACGAGAACCGCTTTTGCCCTGCGTAGCGTTCCGGGCAGCGGGTAGAACCAGGCAGAGAATTCCCGGCTAGCAGCTTCCCTGTGGCGGGGAAGTGCAAACGTACACGTTTTCGGCCGAAAACGCGTTTTCCGGCGAAAACGCACACCACGGCTCTTTCTGAGAAAAAGCAAGCACGGAGGACGAGAACCGCTTTTGCCCTGCGTAGCGTTCCGGGCAGCGGGTAGAACCAGGCAGAGAATTCCCGGCTAGCAGCTTCCCTGTGGCGGGGAAGTGCAAACGTACACGTTTTCGGCCGAAAACGCGTTTTCCGGCGAAAACGCACACCACGGCTCTTTCTGAGAAAAAGCAAGCACGGAGGACGAGAACCGCTTTTGCCCTGCGTAGCGTTCCGGGCAGCGGGTAGAACCAGGCAGAGAATTCCCGGCTAGCAGCTTCCCTGTGGCGGGGAAGTGCAAACGTACACGTTTTCGGCCGAAAACGCGTTTTCCGGCGAAAACGCACACCACGGCTCTTTCTGAGAAAAAGCAAGCACGGAGGACGAGAACCGCTTTTGCCCTGCGTAGCGTTCCGGGCAGCGGGTAGAACCAGGCAGAGAATTCCCGGCTAGCAGCTTCCCTGTGGCGGGGAAGTGCAAACGTACACGTTTTCGGCCGAAAACGCGTTTTCCGGCGAAAACGCACACCACGGCTCTTTCTGAGAAAAAGCAAGCACGGAGGACGAGAACCGCTTTTGCCCTGCGTAGCGTTCCGGGCAGCGGGTAGAACCAGGCAGAGAATTCCCGGCTAGCAGCTTCCCTGTGGCGGGGAAGTGCAAACGTACACGTTTTCGGCCGAAAACGCGTTTTCCGGCGAAAACGCACACCACGGCTCTTTCTGAGAAAAAGCAAGCACGGAGGACGAGAACCGCTTTTGCCCTGCGTAGCGTTCCGGGCAGCGGGTAGAACCAGGCAGAGAATTCCCGGCTAGCAGCTTCCCTGTGGCGGGGAAGTGCAAACGTACACGTTTTCGGCCGAAAACGCGTTTTCCGGCGAAAACGCACACCACGGCTCTTTCTGAGAAAAAGCAAGCACGGAGGACGAGAACCGCTTTTGCCCTGCGTAGCGTTCCGGGCAGCGGGTAGAACCAGGCAGAGAATTCCCGGCTAGCAGCTTCCCTGTGGCGGGGAAGTGCAAACGTACACGTTTTCGGCCGAAAACGCGTTTTCCGGCGAAAACGCACACCACGGCTCTTTCTGAGAAAAAGCAAGCACGGAGGACGAGAACCGCTTTTGCCCTGCGTAGCGTTCCGGGCAGCGGGTAGAACCAGGCAGAGAATTCCCGGCTAGCAGCTTCCCTGTGGCGGGGAAGTGCAAACGTACACGTTTTCGGCCGAAAACGCGTTTTCCGGCGAAAACGCACACCACGGCTCTTTCTGAGAAAAAGCAAGCACGGAGGACGAGAACCGCTTTTGCCCTGCGTAGCGTTCCGGGCAGCGGGTAGAACCAGGCAGAGAATTCCCGGCTAGCAGCTTCCCTGTGGCGGGGAAGTGCAAACGTACACGTTTTCGGCCGAAAACGCGTTTTCCGGCGAAAACGCACACCACGGCTCTTTCTGAGAAAAAGCAAGCACGGAGGACGAGAACCGCTTTTGCCCTGCGTAGCGTTCCGGGCAGCGGGTAGAACCAGGCAGAGAATTCCCGGCTAGCAGCTTCCCTGTGGCGGGGAAGTGCAAACGTACACGTTTTCGGCCGAAAACGCGTTTTCCGGCGAAAACGCACACCACGGCTCTTTCTGAGAAAAAGCAAGCACGGAGGACGAGAACCGCTTTTGCCCTGCGTAGCGTTCCGGGCAGCGGGTAGAACCAGGCAGAGAATTCCCGGCTAGCAGCTTCCCTGTGGCGGGGAAGTGCAAACGTACACGTTTTCGGCCGAAAACGCGTTTTCCGGCGAAAACGCACACCACGGCTCTTTCTGAGAAAAAGCAAGCACGGAGGACGAGAACCGCTTTTGCCCTGCGTAGCGTTCCGGGCAGCGGGTAGAACCAGGCAGAGAATTCCCGGCTAGCAGCTTCCCTGTGGCGGGGAAGTGCAAACGTACACGTTTTCGGCCGAAAACGCGTTTTCCGGCGAAAACGCACACCACGGCTCTTTCTGAGAAAAAGCAAGCACGGAGGACGAGAACCGCTTTTGCCCTGCGTAGCGTTCCGGGCAGCGGGTAGAACCAGGCAGAGAATTCCCGGCTAGCAGCTTCCCTGTGGCGGGGAAGTGCAAACGTACACGTTTTCGGCCGAAAACGCGTTTTCCGGCGAAAACGCACACCACGGCTCTTTCTGAGAAAAAGCAAGCACGGAGGACGAGAACCGCTTTTGCCCTGCGTAGCGTTCCGGGCAGCGGGTAGAACCAGGCAGAGAATTCCCGGCTAGCAGCTTCCCTGTGGCGGGGAAGTGCAAACGTACACGTTTTCGGCCGAAAACGCGTTTTCCGGCGAAAACGCACACCACGGCTCTTTCTGAGAAAAAGCAAGCACGGAGGACGAGAACCGCTTTTGCCCTGCGTAGCGTTCCGGGCAGCGGGTAGAACCAGGCAGAGAATTCCCGGCTAGCAGCTTCCCTGTGGCGGGGAAGTGCAAACGTACACGTTTTCGGCCGAAAACGCGTTTTCCGGCGAAAACGCACACCACGGCTCTTTCTGAGAAAAAGCAAGCACGGAGGACGAGAACCGCTTTTGCCCTGCGTAGCGTTCCGGGCAGCGGGTAGAACCAGGCAGAGAATTCCCGGCTAGCAGCTTCCCTGTGGCGGGGAAGTGCAAACGTACACGTTTTCGGCCGAAAACGCGTTTTCCGGCGAAAACGCACACCACGGCTCTTTCTGAGAAAAAGCAAGCACGGAGGACGAGAACCGCTTTTGCCCTGCGTAGCGTTCCGGGCAGCGGGTAGAACCAGGCAGAGAATTCCCGGCTAGCAGCTTCCCTGTGGCGGGGAAGTGCAAACGTACACGTTTTCGGCCGAAAACGCGTTTTCCGGCGAAAACGCACACCACGGCTCTTTCTGAGAAAAAGCAAGCACGGAGGACGAGAACCGCTTTTGCCCTGCGTAGCGTTCCGGGCAGCGGGTAGAACCAGGCAGAGAATTCCCGGCTAGCAGCTTCCCTGTGGCGGGGAAGTGCAAACGTACACGTTTTCGGCCGAAAACGCGTTTTCCGGCGAAAACGCACACCACGGCTCTTTCTGAGAAAAAGCAAGCACGGAGGACGAGAACCGCTTTTGCCCTGCGTAGCGTTCCGGGCAGCGGGTAGAACCAGGCAGAGAATTCCCGGCTAGCAGCTTCCCTGTGGCGGGGAAGTGCAAACGTACACGTTTTCGGCCGAAAACGCGTTTTCCGGCGAAAACGCACACCACGGCTCTTTCTGAGAAAAAGCAAGCACGGAGGACGAGAACCGCTTTTGCCCTGCGTAGCGTTCCGGGCAGCGGGTAGAACCAGGCAGAGAATTCCCGGCTAGCAGCTTCCCTGTGGCGGGGAAGTGCAAACGTACACGTTTTCGGCCGAAAACGCGTTTTCCGGCGAAAACGCACACCACGGCTCTTTCTGAGAAAAAGCAAGCACGGAGGACGAGAACCGCTTTTGCCCTGCGTAGCGTTCCGGGCAGCGGGTAGAACCAGGCAGAGAATTCCCGGCTAGCAGCTTCCCTGTGGCGGGGAAGTGCAAACGTACACGTTTTCGGCCGAAAACGCGTTTTCCGGCGAAAACGCACACCACGGCTCTTTCTGAGAAAAAGCAAGCACGGAGGACGAGAACCGCTTTTGCCCTGCGTAGCGTTCCGGGCAGCGGGTAGAACCAGGCAGAGAATTCCCGGCTAGCAGCTTCCCTGTGGCGGGGAAGTGCAAACGTACACGTTTTCGGCCGAAAACGCGTTTTCCGGCGAAAACGCACACCACGGCTCTTTCTGAGAAAAAGCAAGCACGGAGGACGAGAACCGCTTTTGCCCTGCGTAGCGTTCCGGGCAGCGGGTAGAACCAGGCAGAGAATTCCCGGCTAGCAGCTTCCCTGTGGCGGGGAAGTGCAAACGTACACGTTTTCGGCCGAAAACGCGTTTTCCGGCGAAAACGCACACCACGGCTCTTTCTGAGAAAAAGCAAGCACGGAGGACGAGAACCGCTTTTGCCCTGCGTAGCGTTCCGGGCAGCGGGTAGAACCAGGCAGAGAATTCCCGGCTAGCAGCTTCCCTGTGGCGGGGAAGTGCAAACGTACACGTTTTCGGCCGAAAACGCGTTTTCCGGCGAAAACGCACACCACGGCTCTTTCTGAGAAAAAGCAAGCACGGAGGACGAGAACCGCTTTTGCCCTGCGTAGCGTTCCGGGCAGCGGGTAGAACCAGGCAGAGAATTCCCGGCTAGCAGCTTCCCTGTGGCGGGGAAGTGCAAACGTACACGTTTTCGGCCGAAAACGCGTTTTCCGGCGAAAACGCACACCACGGCTCTTTCTGAGAAAAAGCAAGCACGGAGGACGAGAACCGCTTTTGCCCTGCGTAGCGTTCCGGGCAGCGGGTAGAACCAGGCAGAGAATTCCCGGCTAGCAGCTTCCCTGTGGCGGGGAAGTGCAAACGTACACGTTTTCGGCCGAAAACGCGTTTTCCGGCGAAAACGCACACCACGGCTCTTTCTGAGAAAAAGCAAGCACGGAGGACGAGAACCGCTTTTGCCCTGCGTAGCGTTCCGGGCAGCGGGTAGAACCAGGCAGAGAATTCCCGGCTAGCAGCTTCCCTGTGGCGGGGAAGTGCAAACGTACACGTTTTCGGCCGAAAACGCGTTTTCCGGCGAAAACGCACACCACGGCTCTTTCTGAGAAAAAGCAAGCACGGAGGACGAGAACCGCTTTTGCCCTGCGTAGCGTTCCGGGCAGCGGGTAGAACCAGGCAGAGAATTCCCGGCTAGCAGCTTCCCTGTGGCGGGGAAGTGCAAACGTACACGTTTTCGGCCGAAAACGCGTTTTCCGGCGAAAACGCACACCACGGCTCTTTCTGAGAAAAAGCAAGCACGGAGGACGAGAACCGCTTTTGCCCTGCGTAGCGTTCCGGGCAGCGGGTAGAACCAGGCAGAGAATTCCCGGCTAGCAGCTTCCCTGTGGCGGGGAAGTGCAAACGTACACGTTTTCGGCCGAAAACGCGTTTTCCGGCGAAAACGCACACCACGGCTCTTTCTGAGAAAAAGCAAGCACGGAGGACGAGAACCGCTTTTGCCCTGCGTAGCGTTCCGGGCAGCGGGTAGAACCAGGCAGAGAATTCCCGGCTAGCAGCTTCCCTGTGGCGGGGAAGTGCAAACGTACACGTTTTCGGCCGAAAACGCGTTTTCCGGCGAAAACGCACACCACGGCTCTTTCTGAGAAAAAGCAAGCACGGAGGACGAGAACCGCTTTTGCCCTGCGTAGCGTTCCGGGCAGCGGGTAGAACCAGGCAGAGAATTCCCGGCTAGCAGCTTCCCTGTGGCGGGGAAGTGCAAACGTACACGTTTTCGGCCGAAAACGCGTTTTCCGGCGAAAACGCACACCACGGCTCTTTCTGAGAAAAAGCAAGCACGGAGGACGAGAACCGCTTTTGCCCTGCGTAGCGTTCCGGGCAGCGGGTAGAACCAGGCAGAGAATTCCCGGCTAGCAGCTTCCCTGTGGCGGGGAAGTGCAAACGTACACGTTTTCGGCCGAAAACGCGTTTTCCGGCGAAAACGCACACCACGGCTCTTTCTGAGAAAAAGCAAGCACGGAGGACGAGAACCGCTTTTGCCCTGCGTAGCGTTCCGGGCAGCGGGTAGAACCAGGCAGAGAATTCCCGGCTAGCAGCTTCCCTGTGGCGGGGAAGTGCAAACGTACACGTTTTCGGCCGAAAACGCGTTTTCCGGCGAAAACGCACACCACGGCTCTTTCTGAGAAAAAGCAAGCACGGAGGACGAGAACCGCTTTTGCCCTGCGTAGCGTTCCGGGCAGCGGGTAGAACCAGGCAGAGAATTCCCGGCTAGCAGCTTCCCTGTGGCGGGGAAGTGCAAACGTACACGTTTTCGGCCGAAAACGCGTTTTCCGGCGAAAACGCACACCACGGCTCTTTCTGAGAAAAAGCAAGCACGGAGGACGAGAACCGCTTTTGCCCTGCGTAGCGTTCCGGGCAGCGGGTAGAACCAGGCAGAGAATTCCCGGCTAGCAGCTTCCCTGTGGCGGGGAAGTGCAAACGTACACGTTTTCGGCCGAAAACGCGTTTTCCGGCGAAAACGCACACCACGGCTCTTTCTGAGAAAAAGCAAGCACGGAGGACGAGAACCGCTTTTGCCCTGCGTAGCGTTCCGGGCAGCGGGTAGAACCAGGCAGAGAATTCCCGGCTAGCAGCTTCCCTGTGGCGGGGAAGTGCAAACGTACACGTTTTCGGCCGAAAACGCGTTTTCCGGCGAAAACGCACACCACGGCTCTTTCTGAGAAAAAGCAAGCACGGAGGACGAGAACCGCTTTTGCCCTGCGTAGCGTTCCGGGCAGCGGGTAGAACCAGGCAGAGAATTCCCGGCTAGCAGCTTCCCTGTGGCGGGGAAGTGCAAACGTACACGTTTTCGGCCGAAAACGCGTTTTCCGGCGAAAACGCACACCACGGCTCTTTCTGAGAAAAAGCAAGCACGGAGGACGAGAACCGCTTTTGCCCTGCGTAGCGTTCCGGGCAGCGGGTAGAACCAGGCAGAGAATTCCCGGCTAGCAGCTTCCCTGTGGCGGGGAAGTGCAAACGTACACGTTTTCGGCCGAAAACGCGTTTTCCGGCGAAAACGCACACCACGGCTCTTTCTGAGAAAAAGCAAGCACGGAGGACGAGAACCGCTTTTGCCCTGCGTAGCGTTCCGGGCAGCGGGTAGAACCAGGCAGAGAATTCCCGGCTAGCAGCTTCCCTGTGGCGGGGAAGTGCAAACGTACACGTTTTCGGCCGAAAACGCGTTTTCCGGCGAAAACGCACACCACGGCTCTTTCTGAGAAAAAGCAAGCACGGAGGACGAGAACCGCTTTTGCCCTGCGTAGCGTTCCGGGCAGCGGGTAGAACCAGGCAGAGAATTCCCGGCTAGCAGCTTCCCTGTGGCGGGGAAGTGCAAACGTACACGTTTTCGGCCGAAAACGCGTTTTCCGGCGAAAACGCACACCACGGCTCTTTCTGAGAAAAAGCAAGCACGGAGGACGAGAACCGCTTTTGCCCTGCGTAGCGTTCCGGGCAGCGGGTAGAACCAGGCAGAGAATTCCCGGCTAGCAGCTTCCCTGTGGCGGGGAAGTGCAAACGTACACGTTTTCGGCCGAAAACGCGTTTTCCGGCGAAAACGCACACCACGGCTCTTTCTGAGAAAAAGCAAGCACGGAGGACGAGAACCGCTTTTGCCCTGCGTAGCGTTCCGGGCAGCGGGTAGAACCAGGCAGAGAATTCCCGGCTAGCAGCTTCCCTGTGGCGGGGAAGTGCAAACGTACACGTTTTCGGCCGAAAACGCGTTTTCCGGCGAAAACGCACACCACGGCTCTTTCTGAGAAAAAGCAAGCACGGAGGACGAGAACCGCTTTTGCCCTGCGTAGCGTTCCGGGCAGCGGGTAGAACCAGGCAGAGAATTCCCGGCTAGCAGCTTCCCTGTGGCGGGGAAGTGCAAACGTACACGTTTTCGGCCGAAAACGCGTTTTCCGGCGAAAACGCACACCACGGCTCTTTCTGAGAAAAAGCAAGCACGGAGGACGAGAACCGCTTTTGCCCTGCGTAGCGTTCCGGGCAGCGGGTAGAACCAGGCAGAGAATTCCCGGCTAGCAGCTTCCCTGTGGCGGGGAAGTGCAAACGTACACGTTTTCGGCCGAAAACGCGTTTTCCGGCGAAAACGCACACCACGGCTCTTTCTGAGAAAAAGCAAGCACGGAGGACGAGAACCGCTTTTGCCCTGCGTAGCGTTCCGGGCAGCGGGTAGAACCAGGCAGAGAATTCCCGGCTAGCAGCTTCCCTGTGGCGGGGAAGTGCAAACGTACACGTTTTCGGCCGAAAACGCGTTTTCCGGCGAAAACGCACACCACGGCTCTTTCTGAGAAAAAGCAAGCACGGAGGACGAGAACCGCTTTTGCCCTGCGTAGCGTTCCGGGCAGCGGGTAGAACCAGGCAGAGAATTCCCGGCTAGCAGCTTCCCTGTGGCGGGGAAGTGCAAACGTACACGTTTTCGGCCGAAAACGCGTTTTCCGGCGAAAACGCACACCACGGCTCTTTCTGAGAAAAAGCAAGCACGGAGGACGAGAACCGCTTTTGCCCTGCGTAGCGTTCCGGGCAGCGGGTAGAACCAGGCAGAGAATTCCCGGCTAGCAGCTTCCCTGTGGCGGGGAAGTGCAAACGTACACGTTTTCGGCCGAAAACGCGTTTTCCGGCGAAAACGCACACCACGGCTCTTTCTGAGAAAAAGCAAGCACGGAGGACGAGAACCGCTTTTGCCCTGCGTAGCGTTCCGGGCAGCGGGTAGAACCAGGCAGAGAATTCCCGGCTAGCAGCTTCCCTGTGGCGGGGAAGTGCAAACGTACACGTTTTCGGCCGAAAACGCGTTTTCCGGCGAAAACGCACACCACGGCTCTTTCTGAGAAAAAGCAAGCACGGAGGACGAGAACCGCTTTTGCCCTGCGTAGCGTTCCGGGCAGCGGGTAGAACCAGGCAGAGAATTCCCGGCTAGCAGCTTCCCTGTGGCGGGGAAGTGCAAACGTACACGTTTTCGGCCGAAAACGCGTTTTCCGGCGAAAACGCACACCACGGCTCTTTCTGAGAAAAAGCAAGCACGGAGGACGAGAACCGCTTTTGCCCTGCGTAGCGTTCCGGGCAGCGGGTAGAACCAGGCAGAGAATTCCCGGCTAGCAGCTTCCCTGTGGCGGGGAAGTGCAAACGTACACGTTTTCGGCCGAAAACGCGTTTTCCGGCGAAAACGCACACCACGGCTCTTTCTGAGAAAAAGCAAGCACGGAGGACGAGAACCGCTTTTGCCCTGCGTAGCGTTCCGGGCAGCGGGTAGAACCAGGCAGAGAATTCCCGGCTAGCAGCTTCCCTGTGGCGGGGAAGTGCAAACGTACACGTTTTCGGCCGAAAACGCGTTTTCCGGCGAAAACGCACACCACGGCTCTTTCTGAGAAAAAGCAAGCACGGAGGACGAGAACCGCTTTTGCCCTGCGTAGCGTTCCGGGCAGCGGGTAGAACCAGGCAGAGAATTCCCGGCTAGCAGCTTCCCTGTGGCGGGGAAGTGCAAACGTACACGTTTTCGGCCGAAAACGCGTTTTCCGGCGAAAACGCACACCACGGCTCTTTCTGAGAAAAAGCAAGCACGGAGGACGAGAACCGCTTTTGCCCTGCGTAGCGTTCCGGGCAGCGGGTAGAACCAGGCAGAGAATTCCCGGCTAGCAGCTTCCCTGTGGCGGGGAAGTGCAAACGTACACGTTTTCGGCCGAAAACGCGTTTTCCGGCGAAATCGCACACCACGGCTCTTTCTGAGAAAAAGCAAGCACGGAGGACGAGAACCGCTTTTGCCCTGCGTAGCGTTCCGGGCAGCGGGTAGAACCAGGCAGAGAATTCCCGGCTAGCAGCTTCCCTGTGGCGGGGAAGTGCAAACGTACACGTTTTCGGCCGAAAACGCGTTTTCCGGCGAAAACGCACACCACGGCTCTTTCTGAGAAAAAGCAAGCACGGAGGACGAGAACCGCTTTTGCCCTGCGTAGCGTTCCGGGCAGCGGGTAGAACCAGGCAGAGAATTCCCGGCTAGCAGCTTCCCTGTGGCGGGGAAGTGCAAACGTACACGTTTTCGGCCGAAAACGCGTTTTCCGGTGAAATCGCACACCACGGCTCTTTCTGAGAAAAAGCAAGCACGGAGGACGAGAACCGCTTTTGCCCTGCGTAGCGTTCCGGGCAGCGGGTAGAACCAGGCAGAGAATTCCCGGCTAGCAGCTTCCCTGTGGCGGGGAAGTGCAAACGTACACGTTTTCGGCCGAAAACGCGTTTTCCGGCGAAAACGCACACCACGGCTCTTTCTGAGAAAAAGCAAGCACGGAGGACGAGAACCGCTTTTGCCCTGCGTAGCGTTCCGGGCAGCGGGTAGAACCAGGCAGAGAATTCCCGGCTAGCAGCTTCCCTGTGGCGGGGAAGTGCAAACGTACACGTTTTCGGCCGAAAACGCGTTTTCCGGCGAAAACGCACACCACGGCTCTTTCTGAGAAAAAGCAAGCACGGAGGACGAGAACCGCTTTTGCCCTGCGTAGCGTTCCGGGCAGCGGGTAGAACCAGGCAGAGAATTCCCGGCTAGCAGCTTCCCTGTGGCGGGGAAGTGCAAACGTACACGTTTTCGGCCGAAAACGCGTTTTCCGGCGAAAACGCACACCACGGCTCTTTCTGAGAAAAAGCAAGCACGGAGGACGAGAACCGCTTTTGCCCTGCGTAGCGTTCCGGGCAGCGGGTAGAACCAGGCAGAGAATTCCCGGCTAGCAGCTTCCCTGTGGCGGGGAAGTGCAAACGTACACGTTTTCGGCCGAAAACGCGTTTTCCGGCGAAAACGCACACCACGGCTCTTTCTGAGAAAAAGCAAGCACGGAGGACGAGAACCGCTTTTGCCCTGCGTAGCGTTCCGGGCAGCGGGTAGAACCAGGCAGAGAATTCCCGGCTAGCAGCTTCCCTGTGGCGGGGAAGTGCAAACGTACACGTTTTCGGCCGAAAACGCGTTTTCCGGCGAAAACGCACACCACGGCTCTTTCTGAGAAAAAGCAAGCACGGAGGACGAGAACCGCTTTTGCCCTGCGTAGCGTTCCGGGCAGCGGGTAGAACCAGGCAGAGAATTCCCGGCTAGCAGCTTCCCTGTGGCGGGGAAGTGCAAACGTACACGTTTTCGGCCGAAAACGCGTTTTCCGGCGAAAACGCACACCACGGCTCTTTCTGAGAAAAAGCAAGCACGGAGGACGAGAACCGCTTTTGCCCTGCGTAGCGTTCCGGGCAGCGGGTAGAACCAGGCAGAGAATTCCCGGCTAGCAGCTTCCCTGTGGCGGGGAAGTGCAAACGTACACGTTTTCGGCCGAAAACGCGTTTTCCGGCGAAAACGCACACCACGGCTCTTTCTGAGAAAAAGCAAGCACGGAGGACGAGAACCGCTTTTGCCCTGCGTAGCGTTCCGGGCAGCGGGTAGAACCAGGCAGAGAATTCCCGGCTAGCAGCTTCCCTGTGGCGGGGAAGTGCAAACGTACACGTTTTCGGCCGAAAACGCGTTTTCCGGCGAAAACGCACACCACGGCTCTTTCTGAGAAAAAGCAAGCACGGAGGACGAGAACCGCTTTTGCCCTGCGTAGCGTTCCGGGCAGCGGGTAGAACCAGGCAGAGAATTCCCGGCTAGCAGCTTCCCTGTGGCGGGGAAGTGCAAACGTACACGTTTTCGGCCGAAAACGCGTTTTCCGGCGAAAACGCACACCACGGCTCTTTCTGAGAAAAAGCAAGCACGGAGGACGAGAACCGCTTTTGCCCTGCGTAGCGTTCCGGGCAGCGGGTAGAACCAGGCAGAGAATTCCCGGCTAGCAGCTTCCCTGTGGCGGGGAAGTGCAAACGTACACGTTTTCGGCCGAAAACGCGTTTTCCGGCGAAAACGCACACCACGGCTCTTTCTGAGAAAAAGCAAGCACGGAGGACGAGAACCGCTTTTGCCCTGCGTAGCGTTCCGGGCAGCGGGTAGAACCAGGCAGAGAATTCCCGGCTAGCAGCTTCCCTGTGGCGGGGAAGTGCAAACGTACACGTTTTCGGCCGAAAACGCGTTTTCCGGCGAAAACGCACACCACGGCTCTTTCTGAGAAAAAGCAAGCACGGAGGACGAGAACCGCTTTTGCCCTGCGTAGCGTTCCGGGCAGCGGGTAGAACCAGGCAGAGAATTCCCGGCTAGCAGCTTCCCTGTGGCGGGGAAGTGCAAACGTACACGTTTTCGGCCGAAAACGCGTTTTCCGGCGAAAACGCACACCACGGCTCTTTCTGAGAAAAAGCAAGCACGGAGGACGAGAACCGCTTTTGCCCTGCGTAGCGTTCCGGGCAGCGGGTAGAACCAGGCAGAGAATTCCCGGCTAGCAGCTTCCCTGTGGCGGGGAAGTGCAAACGTACACGTTTTCGGCCGAAAACGCGTTTTCCGGCGAAAACGCACACCACGGCTCTTTCTGAGAAAAAGCAAGCACGGAGGACGAGAACCGCTTTTGCCCTGCGTAGCGTTCCGGGCAGCGGGTAGAACCAGGCAGAGAATTCCCGGCTAGCAGCTTCCCTGTGGCGGGGAAGTGCAAACGTACACGTTTTCGGCCGAAAACGCGTTTTCCGGCGAAAACGCACACCACGGCTCTTTCTGAGAAAAAGCAAGCACGGAGGACGAGAACCGCTTTTGCCCTGCGTAGCGTTCCGGGCAGCGGGTAGAACCAGGCAGAGAATTCCCGGCTAGCAGCTTCCCTGTGGCGGGGAAGTGCAAACGTACACGTTTTCGGCCGAAAACGCGTTTTCCGGCGAAAACGCACACCACGGCTCTTTCTGAGAAAAAGCAAGCACGGAGGACGAGAACCGCTTTTGCCCTGCGTAGCGTTCCGGGCAGCGGGTAGAACCAGGCAGAGAATTCCCGGCTAGCAGCTTCCCTGTGGCGGGGAAGTGCAAACGTACACGTTTTCGGCCGAAAACGCGTTTTCCGGCGAAAACGCACACCACGGCTCTTTCTGAGAAAAAGCAAGCACGGAGGACGAGAACCGCTTTTGCCCTGCGTAGCGTTCCGGGCAGCGGGTAGAACCAGGCAGAGAATTCCCGGCTAGCAGCTTCCCTGTGGCGGGGAAGTGCAAACGTACACGTTTTCGGCCGAAAACGCGTTTTCCGGCGAAAACGCACACCACGGCTCTTTCTGAGAAAAAGCAAGCACGGAGGACGAGAACCGCTTTTGCCCTGCGTAGCGTTCCGGGCAGCGGGTAGAACCAGGCAGAGAATTCCCGGCTAGCAGCTTCCCTGTGGCGGGGAAGTGCAAACGTACACGTTTTCGGCCGAAAACGCGTTTTCCGGCGAAAACGCACACCACGGCTCTTTCTGAGAAAAAGCAAGCACGGAGGACGAGAACCGCTTTTGCCCTGCGTAGCGTTCCGGGCAGCGGGTAGAACCAGGCAGAGAATTCCCGGCTAGCAGCTTCCCTGTGGCGGGGAAGTGCAAACGTACACGTTTTCGGCCGAAAACGCGTTTTCCGGCGAAAACGCACACCACGGCTCTTTCTGAGAAAAAGCAAGCACGGAGGACGAGAACCGCTTTTGCCCTGCGTAGCGTTCCGGGCAGCGGGTAGAACCAGGCAGAGAATTCCCGGCTAGCAGCTTCCCTGTGGCGGGGAAGTGCAAACGTACACGTTTTCGGCCGAAAACGCGTTTTCCGGCGAAAACGCACACCACGGCTCTTTCTGAGAAAAAGCAAGCACGGAGGACGAGAACCGCTTTTGCCCTGCGTAGCGTTCCGGGCAGCGGGTAGAACCAGGCAGAGAATTCCCGGCTAGCAGCTTCCCTGTGGCGGGGAAGTGCAAACGTACACGTTTTCGGCCGAAAACGCGTTTTCCGGCGAAAACGCACACCACGGCTCTTTCTGAGAAAAAGCAAGCACGGAGGACGAGAACCGCTTTTGCCCTGCGTAGCGTTCCGGGCAGCGGGTAGAACCAGGCAGAGAATTCCCGGCTAGCAGCTTCCCTGTGGCGGGGAAGTGCAAACGTACACGTTTTCGGCCGAAAACGCGTTTTCCGGCGAAAACGCACACCACGGCTCTTTCTGAGAAAAAGCAAGCACGGAGGACGAGAACCGCTTTTGCCCTGCGTAGCGTTCCGGGCAGCGGGTAGAACCAGGCAGAGAATTCCCGGCTAGCAGCTTCCCTGTGGCGGGGAAGTGCAAACGTACACGTTTTCGGCCGAAAACGCGTTTTCCGGCGAAAACGCACACCACGGCTCTTTCTGAGAAAAAGCAAGCACGGAGGACGAGAACCGCTTTTGCCCTGCGTAGCGTTCCGGGCAGCGGGTAGAACCAGGCAGAGAATTCCCGGCTAGCAGCTTCCCTGTGGCGGGGAAGTGCAAACGTACACGTTTTCGGCCGAAAACGCGTTTTCCGGCGAAAACGCACACCACGGCTCTTTCTGAGAAAAAGCAAGCACGGAGGACGAGAACCGCTTTTGCCCTGCGTAGCGTTCCGGGCAGCGGGTAGAACCAGGCAGAGAATTCCCGGCTAGCAGCTTCCCTGTGGCGGGGAAGTGCAAACGTACACGTTTTCGGCCGAAAATGCGTTTTCCGGCGAAATCGCACACCACGGCTCTTTCTGAGAAAAAGCAAGCACGGAGGACGAGAACCGCTTTTGCCCTGCGTAGCGTTCCGGGCAGCGGGTAGAACCAGGCAGAGAATTCCCGGCTAGCAGCTTCCCTGTGGCGGGGAAGTGCAAACGTACACGTTTTCGGCCGAAAACGCGTTTTCCGGCGAAATCGCACACCACGGCTCTTTCTGAGAAAAAGCAAGCACGGAGGACGAGAACCGCTTTTGCCCTGCGTAGCGTTCCGGGCAGCGGGTAGAACCAGGCAGAGAATTCCCGGCTAGCAGCTTCCCTGTGGCGGGGAAGTGCAAACGTACACGTTTTCGGCCGAAAACGCGTTTTCCGGCGAAAACGCACACCACGGCTCTTTCTGAGAAAAAGCAAGCACGGAGGACGAGAACCGCTTTTGCCCTGCGTAGCGTTCCGGGCAGCGGGTAGAACCAGGCAGAGAATTCCCGGCTAGCAGCTTCCCTGTGGCGGGGAAGTGCAAACGTACACGTTTTCGGCCGAAAACGCGTTTTCCGGCGAAAACGCACACCACGGCTCTTTCTGAGAAAAAGCAAGCACGGAGGACGAGAACCGCTTTTGCCCTGCGTAGCGTTCCGGGCAGCGGGTAGAACCAGGCAGAGAATTCCCGGCTAGCAGCTTCCCTGTGGCGGGGAAGTGCAAACGTACACGTTTTCGGCCGAAAACGCGTTTTCCGGCGAAAACGCACACCACGGCTCTTTCTGAGAAAAAGCAAGCACGGAGGACGAGAACCGCTTTTGCCCTGCGTAGCGTTCCGGGCAGCGGGTAGAACCAGGCAGAGAATTCCCGGCTAGCAGCTTCCCTGTGGCGGGGAAGTGCAAACGTACACGTTTTCGGCCGAAAACGCGTTTTCCGGCGAAATCGCACACCACGGCTCTTTCTGAGAAAAAGCAAGCACGGAGGACGAGAACCGCTTTTGCCCTGCGTAGCGTTCCGGGCAGCGGGTAGAACCAGGCAGAGAATTCCCGGCTAGCAGCTTCCCTGTGGCGGGGAAGTGCAAACGTACACGTTTTCGGCCGAAAACGCGTTTTCCGGCGAAAACGCACACCACGGCTCTTTCTGAGAAAAAGCAAGCACGGAGGACGAGAACCGCTTTTGCCCTGCGTAGCGTTCCGGGCAGCGGGTAGAACCAGGCAGAGAATTCCCGGCTAGCAGCTTCCCTGTGGCGGGGAAGTGCAAACGTACACGTTTTCGGCCGAAAACGCGTTTTCCGGCGAAATCGCACACCACGGCTCTTTCTGAGAAAAAGCAAGCACGGAGGACGAGAACCGCTTTTGCCCTGCGTAGCGTTCCGGGCAGCGGGTAGAACCAGGCAGAGAATTCCCGGCTAGCAGCTTCCCTGTGGCGGGGAAGTGCAAACGTACACGTTTTCGGCCGAAAACGCGTTTTCCGGCGAAAACGCACACCACGGCTCTTTCTGAGAAAAAGCAAGCACGGAGGACGAGAACCGCTTTTGCCCTGCGTAGCGTTCCGGGCAGCGGGTAGAACCAGGCAGAGAATTCCCGGCTAGCAGCTTCCCTGTGGCGGGGAAGTGCAAACGTACACGTTTTCGGCCGAAAACGCGTTTTCCGGCGAAAACGCACACCACGGCTCTTTCTGAGAAAAAGCAAGCACGGAGGACGAGAACCGCTTTTGCCCTGCGTAGCGTTCCGGGCAGCGGGTAGAACCAGGCAGAGAATTCCCGGCTAGCAGCTTCCCTGTGGCGGGGAAGTGCAAACGTACACGTTTTCGGCCGAAAACGCGTTTTCCGGCGAAAACGCACACCACGGCTCTTTCTGAGAAAAAGCAAGCACGGAGGACGAGAACCGCTTTTGCCCTGCGTAGCGTTCCGGGCAGCGGGTAGAACCAGGCAGAGAATTCCCGGCTAGCAGCTTCCCTGTGGCGGGGAAGTGCAAACGTACACGTTTTCGGCCGAAAACGCGTTTTCCGGCGAAAACGCACACCACGGCTCTTTCTGAGAAAAAGCAAGCACGGAGGACGAGAACCGCTTTTGCCCTGCGTAGCGTTCCGGGCAGCGGGTAGAACCAGGCAGAGAATTCCCGGCTAGCAGCTTCCCTGTGGCGGGGAAGTGCAAACGTACACGTTTTCGGCCGAAAACGCGTTTTCCGGCGAAATCGCACACCACGGCTCTTTCTGAGAAAAAGCAAGCACGGAGGACGAGAACCGCTTTTGCCCTGCGTAGCGTTCCGGGCAGCGGGTAGAACCAGGCAGAGAATTCCCGGCTAGCAGCTTCCCTGTGGCGGGGAAGTGCAAACGTACACGTTTTCGGCCGAAAACGCGTTTTCCGGCGAAAACGCACACCACGGCTCTTTCTGAGAAAAAGCAAGCACGGAGGACGAGAACCGCTTTTGCCCTGCGTAGCGTTCCGGGCAGCGGGTAGAACCAGGCAGAGAATTCCCGGCTAGCAGCTTCCCTGTGGCGGGGAAGTGCAAACGTACACGTTTTCGGCCGAAAACGCGTTTTCCGGCGAAAACGCACACCACGGCTCTTTCTGAGAAAAAGCAAGCACGGAGGACGAGAACCGCTTTTGCCCTGCGTAGCGTTCCGGGCAGCGGGTAGAACCAGGCAGAGAATTCCCGGCTAGCAGCTTCCCTGTGGCGGGGAAGTGCAAACGTACACGTTTTCGGCCGAAAACGCGTTTTCCGGCGAAAACGCACACCACGGCTCTTTCTGAGAAAAAGCAAGCACGGAGGACGAGAACCGCTTTTGCCCTGCGTAGCGTTCCGGGCAGCGGGTAGAACCAGGCAGAGAATTCCCGGCTAGCAGCTTCCCTGTGGCGGGGAAGTGCAAACGTACACGTTTTCGGCCGAAAACGCGTTTTCCGGCGAAAACGCACACCACGGCTCTTTCTGAGAAAAAGCAAGCACGGAGGACGAGAACCGCTTTTGCCCTGCGTAGCGTTCCGGGCAGCGGGTAGAACCAGGCAGAGAATTCCCGGCTAGCAGCTTCCCTGTGGCGGGGAAGTGCAAACGTACACGTTTTCGGCCGAAAACGCGTTTTCCGGCGAAAACGCACACCACGGCTCTTTCTGAGAAAAAGCAAGCACGGAGGACGAGAACCGCTTTTGCCCTGCGTAGCGTTCCGGGCAGCGGGTAGAACCAGGCAGAGAATTCCCGGCTAGCAGCTTCCCTGTGGCGGGGAAGTGCAAACGTACACGTTTTCGGCCGAAAACGCGTTTTCCGGCGAAAACGCACACCACGGCTCTTTCTGAGAAAAAGCAAGCACGGAGGACGAGAACCGCTTTTGCCCTGCGTAGCGTTCCGGGCAGCGGGTAGAACCAGGCAGAGAATTCCCGGCTAGCAGCTTCCCTGTGGCGGGGAAGTGCAAACGTACACGTTTTCGGCCGAAAACGCGTTTTCCGGCGAAAACGCACACCACGGCTCTTTCTGAGAAAAAGCAAGCACGGAGGACGAGAACCGCTTTTGCCCTGCGTAGCGTTCCGGGCAGCGGGTAGAACCAGGCAGAGAATTCCCGGCTAGCAGCTTCCCTGTGGCGGGGAAGTGCAAACGTACACGTTTTCGGCCGAAAACGCGTTTTCCGGCGAAATCGCACACCACGGCTCTTTCTGAGAAAAAGCAAGCACGGAGGACGAGAACCGCTTTTGCCCTGCGTAGCGTTCCGGGCAGCGGGTAGAACCAGGCAGAGAATTCCCGGCTAGCAGCTTCCCTGTGGCGGGGAAGTGCAAACGTACACGTTTTCGGCCGAAAACGCGTTTTCCGGCGAAATCGCACACCACGGCTCTTTCTGAGAAAAAGCAAGCACGGAGGACGAGAACCGCTTTTGCCCTGCGTAGCGTTCCGGGCAGCGGGTAGAACCAGGCAGAGAATTCCCGGCTAGCAGCTTCCCTGTGGCGGGGAAGTGCAAACGTACACGTTTTCGGCCGAAAACGCGTTTTCCGGCGAAATCGCACACCACGGCTCTTTCTGAGAAAAAGCAAGCACGGAGGACGAGAACCGCTTTTGCCCTGCGTAGCGTTCCGGGCAGCGGGTAGAACCAGGCAGAGAATTCCAGGCTAGCAGCTTCCCTGTGGCGGGGAAGTGCAAACGTACACGTTTTCGGCCGAAAACGCGTTTTCCGGCGAAATCGCACACCACGGCTCTTTCTGAGAAAAAGCAAGCACGGAGGACGAGAACCGCTTTTGCCCTGCGTAGCGTTCCGGGCAGCGGGTAGAACCAGGCAGAGAATTCCCGGCTAGCAGCTTCCCTGTGGCGGGGAAGTGCAAACGTACACGTTTTCGGCCGAAAACGCGTTTTCCGGCGAAATCGCACACCACGGCTCTTTCTGAGAAAAAGCAAGCACGGAGGACGAGAACCGCTTTTGCCCTGCGTAGCGTTCCGGGCAGCGGGTAGAACCAGGCAGAGAATTCCCGGCTAGCAGCTTCCCTGTGGCGGGGAAGTGCAAACGTACACGTTTTCGGCCGAAAACGCGTTTTCCGGCGAAAACGCACACCACGGCTCTTTCTGAGAAAAAGCAAGCACGGAGGACGAGAACCGCTTTTGCCCTGCGTAGCGTTCCGGGCAGCGGGTAGAACCAGGCAGAGAATTCCCGGCTAGCAGCTTCCCTGTGGCGGGGAAGTGCAAACGTACACGTTTTCGGCCGAAAACGCGTTTTCCGGCGAAAACGCACACCACGGCTCTTTCTGAGAAAAAGCAAGCACGGAGGACGAGAACCGCTTTTGCCCTGCGTAGCGTTCCGGGCAGCGGGTAGAACCAGGCAGAGAATTCCCGGCTAGCAGCTTCCCTGTGGCGGGGAAGTGCAAACGTACACGTTTTCGGCCGAAAACGCGTTTTCCGGCGAAAACGCACACCACGGCTCTTTCTGAGAAAAAGCAAGCACGGAGGACGAGAACCGCTTTTGCCCTGCGTAGCGTTCCGGGCAGCGGGTAGAACCAGGCAGAGAATTCCCGGCTAGCAGCTTCCCTGTGGCGGGGAAGTGCAAACGTACACGTTTTCGGCCGAAAACGCGTTTTCCGGCGAAAACGCACACCACGGCTCTTTCTGAGAAAAAGCAAGCACGGAGGACGAGAACCGCTTTTGCCCTGCGTAGCGTTCCGGGCAGCGGGTAGAACCAGGCAGAGAATTCCCGGCTAGCAGCTTCCCTGTGGCGGGGAAGTGCAAACGTACACGTTTTCGGCCGAAAACGCGTTTTCCGGCGAAAACGCACACCACGGCTCTTTCTGAGAAAAAGCAAGCACGGAGGACGAGAACCGCTTTTGCCCTGCGTAGCGTTCCGGGCAGCGGGTAGAACCAGGCAGAGAATTCCCGGCTAGCAGCTTCCCTGTGGCGGGGAAGTGCAAACGTACACGTTTTCGGCCGAAAACGCGTTTTCCGGTGAAATCGCACACCACGGCTCTTTCTGAGAAAAAGCAAGCACGGAGGACGAGAACCGCTTTTGCCCTGCGTAGCGTTCCGGGCAGCGGGTAGAACCAGGCAGAGAATTCCCGGCTAGCAGCTTCCCTGTGGCGGGGAAGTGCAAACGTACACGTTTTCGGCCGAAAACGCGTTTTCCGGCGAAAACGCACACCACGGCTCTTTCTGAGAAAAAGCAAGCACGGAGGACGAGAACCGCTTTTGCCCTGCGTAGCGTTCCGGGCAGCGGGTAGAACCAGGCAGAGAATTCCCGGCTAGCAGCTTCCCTGTGGCGGGGAAGTGCAAACGTACACGTTTTCGGCCGAAAACGCGTTTTCCGGCGAAAACGCACACCACGGCTCTTTCTGAGAAAAAGCAAGCACGGAGGACGAGAACCGCTTTTGCCCTGCGTAGCGTTCCGGGCAGCGGGTAGAACCAGGCAGAGAATTCCCGGCTAGCAGCTTCCCTGTGGCGGGGAAGTGCAAACGTACACGTTTTCGGCCGAAAACGCGTTTTCCGGCGAAAACGCACACCACGGCTCTTTCTGAGAAAAAGCAAGCACGGAGGACGAGAACCGCTTTTGCCCTGCGTAGCGTTCCGGGCAGCGGGTAGAACCAGGCAGAGAATTCCCGGCTAGCAGCTTCCCTGTGGCGGGGAAGTGCAAACGTACACGTTTTCGGCCGAAAACGCGTTTTCCGGCGAAAACGCACACCACGGCTCTTTCTGAGAAAAAGCAAGCACGGAGGACGAGAACCGCTTTTGCCCTGCGTAGCGTTCCGGGCAGCGGGTAGAACCAGGCAGAGAATTCCCGGCTAGCAGCTTCCCTGTGGCGGGGAAGTGCAAACGTACACGTTTTCGGCCGAAAACGCGTTTTCCGGCGAAAACGCACACCACGGCTCTTTCTGAGAAAAAGCAAGCACGGAGGACGAGAACCGCTTTTGCCCTGCGTAGCGTTCCGGGCAGCGGGTAGAACCAGGCAGAGAATTCCCGGCTAGCAGCTTCCCTGTGGCGGGGAAGTGCAAACGTACACGTTTTCGGCCGAAAACGCGTTTTCCGGCGAAAACGCACACCACGGCTCTTTCTGAGAAAAAGCAAGCACGGAGGACGAGAACCGCTTTTGCCCTGCGTAGCGTTCCGGGCAGCGGGTAGAACCAGGCAGAGAATTCCCGGCTAGCAGCTTCCCTGTGGCGGGGAAGTGCAAACGTACACGTTTTCGGCCGAAAACGCGTTTTCCGGCGAAAACGCACACCACGGCTCTTTCTGAGAAAAAGCAAGCACGGAGGACGAGAACCGCTTTTGCCCTGCGTAGCGTTCCGGGCAGCGGGTAGAACCAGGCAGAGAATTCCCGGCTAGCAGCTTCCCTGTGGCGGGGAAGTGCAAACGTACACGTTTTCGGCCGAAAACGCGTTTTCCGGCGAAAACGCACACCACGGCTCTTTCTGAGAAAAAGCAAGCACGGAGGACGAGAACCGCTTTTGCCCTGCGTAGCGTTCCGGGCAGCGGGTAGAACCAGGCAGAGAATTCCCGGCTAGCAGCTTCCC
>NW_027438071.1:0-35967 GCF_965140245.1 Athene noctua
CGTTTTCGGCCGAAAACGTGTACGTTTGCACTTCCCCGCCACAGGGAAGCTGCTAGCCGGGAATTCTCTGCCTGGTTCTACCCGCTGCCCGGAACGCTACGCAGGGCAAAAGCGGTTCTCGTCCTCCGTGCTTGCTTTTTCTCAGAAAGAGCCGTGGTGTGCGTTTTCGCCGGAAAACGCGTTTTCGGCCGAAAACGTGTACGTTTGCACTTCCCCGCCACAGGGAAGCTGCTAGCCGGGAATTCTCTGCCTGGTTCTACCCGCTGCCCGGAACGCTACGCAGGGCAAAAGCGGTTCTCGTCCTCCGTGCTTGCTTTTTCTCAGAAAGAGCCGTGGTGTGCGTTTTCGCCGGAAAACGCGTTTTCGGCCGAAAACGTGTACGTTTGCACTTCCCCGCCACAGGGAAGCTGCTAGCCGGGAATTCTCTGCCTGGTTCTACCCGCTGCCCGGAACGCTACGCAGGGCAAAAGCGGTTCTCGTCCTCCGTGCTTGCTTTTTCTCAGAAAGAGCCGTGGTGTGCGTTTTCGCCGGAAAACGCGTTTTCGGCCGAAAACGTGTACGTTTGCACTTCCCCGCCACAGGGAAGCTGCTAGCCGGGAATTCTCTGCCTGGTTCTACCCGCTGCCCGGAACGCTACGCAGGGCAAAAGCGGTTCTCGTCCTCCGTGCTTGCTTTTTCTCAGAAAGAGCCGTGGTGTGCGTTTTCGCCGGAAAACGCGTTTTCGGCCGAAAACGTGTACGTTTGCACTTCCCCGCCACAGGGAAGCTGCTAGCCGGGAATTCTCTGCCTGGTTCTACCCGCTGCCCGGAACGCTACGCAGGGCAAAAGCGGTTCTCGTCCTCCGTGCTTGCTTTTTCTCAGAAAGAGCCGTGGTGTGCGTTTTCGCCGGAAAACGCGTTTTCGGCCGAAAACGTGTACGTTTGCACTTCCCCGCCACAGGGAAGCTGCTAGCCGGGAATTCTCTGCCTGGTTCTACCCGCTGCCCGGAACGCTACGCAGGGCAAAAGCGGTTCTCGTCCTCCGTGCTTGCTTTTTCTCAGAAAGAGCCGTGGTGTGCGTTTTCGCCGGAAAACGCGTTTTCGGCCGAAAACGTGTACGTTTGCACTTCCCCGCCACAGGGAAGCTGCTAGCCGGGAATTCTCTGCCTGGTTCTACCCGCTGCCCGGAACGCTACGCAGGGCAAAAGCGGTTCTCGTCCTCCGTGCTTGCTTTTTCTCAGAAAGAGCCGTGGTGTGCGTTTTCGCCGGAAAACGCGTTTTCGGCCGAAAACGTGTACGTTTGCACTTCCCCGCCACAGGGAAGCTGCTAGCCGGGAATTCTCTGCCTGGTTCTACCCGCTGCCCGGAACGCTACGCAGGGCAAAAGCGGTTCTCGTCCTCCGTGCTTGCTTTTTCTCAGAAAGAGCCGTGGTGTGCGTTTTCGCCGGAAAACGCGTTTTCGGCCGAAAACGTGTACGTTTGCACTTCCCCGCCACAGGGAAGCTGCTAGCCGGGAATTCTCTGCCTGGTTCTACCCGCTGCCCGGAACGCTACGCAGGGCAAAAGCGGTTCTCGTCCTCCGTGCTTGCTTTTTCTCAGAAAGAGCCGTGGTGTGCGTTTTCGCCGGAAAACGCGTTTTCGGCCGAAAACGTGTACGTTTGCACTTCCCCGCCACAGGGAAGCTGCTAGCCGGGAATTCTCTGCCTGGTTCTACCCGCTGCCCGGAACGCTACGCAGGGCAAAAGCGGTTCTCGTCCTCCGTGCTTGCTTTTTCTCAGAAAGAGCCGTGGTGTGCGTTTTCGCCGGAAAACGCGTTTTCGGCCGAAAACGTGTACGTTTGCACTTCCCCGCCACAGGGAAGCTGCTAGCCGGGAATTCTCTGCCTGGTTCTACCCGCTGCCCGGAACGCTACGCAGGGCAAAAGCGGTTCTCGTCCTCCGTGCTTGCTTTTTCTCAGAAAGAGCCGTGGTGTGCGTTTTCGCCGGAAAACGCGTTTTCGGCCGAAAACGTGTACGTTTGCACTTCCCCGCCACAGGGAAGCTGCTAGCCGGGAATTCTCTGCCTGGTTCTACCCGCTGCCCGGAACGCTACGCAGGGCAAAAGCGGTTCTCGTCCTCCGTGCTTGCTTTTTCTCAGAAAGAGCCGTGGTGTGCGTTTTCGCCGGAAAACGCGTTTTCGGCCGAAAACGTGTACGTTTGCACTTCCCCGCCACAGGGAAGCTGCTAGCCGGGAATTCTCTGCCTGGTTCTACCCGCTGCCCGGAACGCTACGCAGGGCAAAAGCGGTTCTCGTCCTCCGTGCTTGCTTTTTCTCAGAAAGAGCCGTGGTGTGCGTTTTCGCCGGAAAACGCGTTTTCGGCCGAAAACGTGTACGTTTGCACTTCCCCGCCACAGGGAAGCTGCTAGCCGGGAATTCTCTGCCTGGTTCTACCCGCTGCCCGGAACGCTACGCAGGGCAAAAGCGGTTCTCGTCCTCCGTGCTTGCTTTTTCTCAGAAAGAGCCGTGGTGTGCGTTTTCGCCGGAAAACGCGTTTTCGGCCGAAAACGTGTACGTTTGCACTTCCCCGCCACAGGGAAGCTGCTAGCCGGGAATTCTCTGCCTGGTTCTACCCGCTGCCCGGAACGCTACGCAGGGCAAAAGCGGTTCTCGTCCTCCGTGCTTGCTTTTTCTCAGAAAGAGCCGTGGTGTGCGTTTTCGCCGGAAAACGCGTTTTCGGCCGAAAACGTGTACGTTTGCACTTCCCCGCCACAGGGAAGCTGCTAGCCGGGAATTCTCTGCCTGGTTCTACCCGCTGCCCGGAACGCTACGCAGGGCAAAAGCGGTTCTCGTCCTCCGTGCTTGCTTTTTCTCAGAAAGAGCCGTGGTGTGCGTTTTCGCCGGAAAACGCGTTTTCGGCCGAAAACGTGTACGTTTGCACTTCCCCGCCACAGGGAAGCTGCTAGCCGGGAATTCTCTGCCTGGTTCTACCCGCTGCCCGGAACGCTACGCAGGGCAAAAGCGGTTCTCGTCCTCCGTGCTTGCTTTTTCTCAGAAAGAGCCGTGGTGTGCGTTTTCGCCGGAAAACGCGTTTTCGGCCGAAAACGTGTACGTTTGCACTTCCCCGCCACAGGGAAGCTGCTAGCCGGGAATTCTCTGCCTGGTTCTACCCGCTGCCCGGAACGCTACGCAGGGCAAAAGCGGTTCTCGTCCTCCGTGCTTGCTTTTTCTCAGAAAGAGCCGTGGTGTGCGTTTTCGCCGGAAAACGCGTTTTCGGCCGAAAACGTGTACGTTTGCACTTCCCCGCCACAGGGAAGCTGCTAGCCGGGAATTCTCTGCCTGGTTCTACCCGCTGCCCGGAACGCTACGCAGGGCAAAAGCGGTTCTCGTCCTCCGTGCTTGCTTTTTCTCAGAAAGAGCCGTGGTGTGCGTTTTCGCCGGAAAACGCGTTTTCGGCCGAAAACGTGTACGTTTGCACTTCCCCGCCACAGGGAAGCTGCTAGCCGGGAATTCTCTGCCTGGTTCTACCCGCTGCCCGGAACGCTACGCAGGGCAAAAGCGGTTCTCGTCCTCCGTGCTTGCTTTTTCTCAGAAAGAGCCGTGGTGTGCGTTTTCGCCGGAAAACGCGTTTTCGGCCGAAAACGTGTACGTTTGCACTTCCCCGCCACAGGGAAGCTGCTAGCCGGGAATTCTCTGCCTGGTTCTACCCGCTGCCCGGAACGCTACGCAGGGCAAAAGCGGTTCTCGTCCTCCGTGCTTGCTTTTTCTCAGAAAGAGCCGTGGTGTGCGTTTTCGCCGGAAAACGCGTTTTCGGCCGAAAACGTGTACGTTTGCACTTCCCCGCCACAGGGAAGCTGCTAGCCGGGAATTCTCTGCCTGGTTCTACCCGCTGCCCGGAACGCTACGCAGGGCAAAAGCGGTTCTCGTCCTCCGTGCTTGCTTTTTCTCAGAAAGAGCCGTGGTGTGCGTTTTCGCCGGAAAACGCGTTTTCGGCCGAAAACGTGTACGTTTGCACTTCCCCGCCACAGGGAAGCTGCTAGCCGGGAATTCTCTGCCTGGTTCTACCCGCTGCCCGGAACGCTACGCAGGGCAAAAGCGGTTCTCGTCCTCCGTGCTTGCTTTTTCTCAGAAAGAGCCGTGGTGTGCGTTTTCGCCGGAAAACGCGTTTTCGGCCGAAAACGTGTACGTTTGCACTTCCCCGCCACAGGGAAGCTGCTAGCCGGGAATTCTCTGCCTGGTTCTACCCGCTGCCCGGAACGCTACGCAGGGCAAAAGCGGTTCTCGTCCTCCGTGCTTGCTTTTTCTCAGAAAGAGCCGTGGTGTGCGTTTTCGCCGGAAAACGCGTTTTCGGCCGAAAACGTGTACGTTTGCACTTCCCCGCCACAGGGAAGCTGCTAGCCGGGAATTCTCTGCCTGGTTCTACCCGCTGCCCGGAACGCTACGGAGGGCAAAAGCGGTTCTCGTCCTCCGTGCTTGCTTTTTCTCAGAAAGAGCCGTGGTGTGCGTTTTCGCCGGAAAACGCGTTTTCGGCCGAAAACGTGTACGTTTGCACTTCCCCGCCACAGGGAAGCTGCTAGCCGGGAATTCTCTGCCTGGTTCTACCCGCTGCCCGGAACGCTACGCAGGGCAAAAGCGGTTCTCGTCCTCCGTGCTTGCTTTTTCTCAGAAAGAGCCGTGGTGTGCGTTTTCGCCGGAAAACGCGTTTTCGGCCGAAAACGTGTACGTTTGCACTTCCCCGCCACAGGGAAGCTGCTAGCCGGGAATTCTCTGCCTGGTTCTACCCGCTGCCCGGAACGCTACGCAGGGCAAAAGCGGTTCTCGTCCTCCGTGCTTGCTTTTTCTCAGAAAGAGCCGTGGTGTGCGTTTTCGCCGGAAAACGCGTTTTCGGCCGAAAACGTGTACGTTTGCACTTCCCCGCCACAGGGAAGCTGCTAGCCGGGAATTCTCTGCCTGGTTCTACCCGCTGCCCGGAACGCTACGCAGGGCAAAAGCGGTTCTCGTCCTCCGTGCTTGCTTTTTCTCAGAAAGAGCCGTGGTGTGCGTTTTCGCCGGAAAACGCGTTTTCGGCCGAAAACGTGTACGTTTGCACTTCCCCGCCACAGGGAAGCTGCTAGCCGGGAATTCTCTGCCTGGTTCTACCCGCTGCCCGGAACGCTACGCAGGGCAAAAGCGGTTCTCGTCCTCCGTGCTTGCTTTTTCTCAGAAAGAGCCGTGGTGTGCGTTTTCGCCGGAAAACGCGTTTTCGGCCGAAAACGTGTACGTTTGCACTTCCCCGCCACAGGGAAGCTGCTAGCCGGGAATTCTCTGCCTGGTTCTACCCGCTGCCCGGAACGCTACGCAGGGCAAAAGCGGTTCTCGTCCTCCGTGCTTGCTTTTTCTCAGAAAGAGCCGTGGTGTGCGTTTTCGCCGGAAAACGCGTTTTCGGCCGAAAACGTGTACGTTTGCACTTCCCCGCCACAGGGAAGCTGCTAGCCGGGAATTCTCTGCCTGGTTCTACCCGCTGCCCGGAACGCTACGCAGGGCAAAAGCGGTTCTCGTCCTCCGTGCTTGCTTTTTCTCAGAAAGAGCCGTGGTGTGCGTTTTCGCCGGAAAACGCGTTTTCGGCCGAAAACGTGTACGTTTGCACTTCCCCGCCACAGGGAAGCTGCTAGCCGGGAATTCTCTGCCTGGTTCTACCCGCTGCCCGGAACGCTACGCAGGGCAAAAGCGGTTCTCGTCCTCCGTGCTTGCTTTTTCTCAGAAAGAGCCGTGGTGTGCGTTTTCGCCGGAAAACGCGTTTTCGGCCGAAAACGTGTACGTTTGCACTTCCCCGCCACAGGGAAGCTGCTAGCCGGGAATTCTCTGCCTGGTTCTACCCGCTGCCCGGAACGCTACGCAGGGCAAAAGCGGTTCTCGTCCTCCGTGCTTGCTTTTTCTCAGAAAGAGCCGTGGTGTGCGTTTTCGCCGGAAAACGCGTTTTCGGCCGAAAACGTGTACGTTTGCACTTCCCCGCCACAGGGAAGCTGCTAGCCGGGAATTCTCTGCCTGGTTCTACCCGCTGCCCGGAACGCTACGCAGGGCAAAAGCGGTTCTCGTCCTCCGTGCTTGCTTTTTCTCAGAAAGAGCCGTGGTGTGCGTTTTCGCCGGAAAACGCGTTTTCGGCCGAAAACGTGTACGTTTGCACTTCCCCGCCACAGGGAAGCTGCTAGCCGGGAATTCTCTGCCTGGTTCTACCCGCTGCCCGGAACGCTACGCAGGGCAAAAGCGGTTCTCGTCCTCCGTGCTTGCTTTTTCTCAGAAAGAGCCGTGGTGTGCGTTTTCGCCGGAAAACGCGTTTTCGGCCGAAAACGTGTACGTTTGCACTTCCCCGCCACAGGGAAGCTGCTAGCCGGGAATTCTCTGCCTGGTTCTACCCGCTGCCCGGAACGCTACGCAGGGCAAAAGCGGTTCTCGTCCTCCGTGCTTGCTTTTTCTCAGAAAGAGCCGTGGTGTGCGTTTTCGCCGGAAAACGCGTTTTCGGCCGAAAACGTGTACGTTTGCACTTCCCCGCCACAGGGAAGCTGCTAGCCGGGAATTCTCTGCCTGGTTCTACCCGCTGCCCGGAACGCTACGCAGGGCAAAAGCGGTTCTCGTCCTCCGTGCTTGCTTTTTCTCAGAAAGAGCCGTGGTGTGCGTTTTCGCCGGAAAACGCGTTTTCGGCCGAAAACGTGTACGTTTGCACTTCCCCGCCACAGGGAAGCTGCTAGCCGGGAATTCTCTGCCTGGTTCTACCCGCTGCCCGGAACGCTACGCAGGGCAAAAGCGGTTCTCGTCCTCCGTGCTTGCTTTTTCTCAGAAAGAGCCGTGGTGTGCGTTTTCGCCGGAAAACGCGTTTTCGGCCGAAAACGTGTACGTTTGCACTTCCCCGCCACAGGGAAGCTGCTAGCCGGGAATTCTCTGCCTGGTTCTACCCGCTGCCCGGAACGCTACGCAGGGCAAAAGCGGTTCTCGTCCTCCGTGCTTGCTTTTTCTCAGAAAGAGCCGTGGTGTGCGTTTTCGCCGGAAAACGCGTTTTCGGCCGAAAACGTGTACGTTTGCACTTCCCCGCCACAGGGAAGCTGCTAGCCGGGAATTCTCTGCCTGGTTCTACCCGCTGCCCGGAACGCTACGCAGGGCAAAAGCGGTTCTCGTCCTCCGTGCTTGCTTTTTCTCAGAAAGAGCCGTGGTGTGCGTTTTCGCCGGAAAACGCGTTTTCGGCCGAAAACGTGTACGTTTGCACTTCCCCGCCACAGGGAAGCTGCTAGCCGGGAATTCTCTGCCTGGTTCTACCCGCTGCCCGGAACGCTACGCAGGGCAAAAGCGGTTCTCGTCCTCCGTGCTTGCTTTTTCTCAGAAAGAGCCGTGGTGTGCGTTTTCGCCGGAAAACGCGTTTTCGGCCGAAAACGTGTACGTTTGCACTTCCCCGCCACAGGGAAGCTGCTAGCCGGGAATTCTCTGCCTGGTTCTACCCGCTGCCCGGAACGCTACGCAGGGCAAAAGCGGTTCTCGTCCTCCGTGCTTGCTTTTTCTCAGAAAGAGCCGTGGTGTGCGTTTTCGCCGGAAAACGCGTTTTCGGCCGAAAACGTGTACGTTTGCACTTCCCCGCCACAGGGAAGCTGCTAGCCGGGAATTCTCTGCCTGGTTCTACCCGCTGCCCGGAACGCTACGCAGGGCAAAAGCGGTTCTCGTCCTCCGTGCTTGCTTTTTCTCAGAAAGAGCCGTGGTGTGCGTTTTCGCCGGAAAACGCGTTTTCGGCCGAAAACGTCTACGTTTGTACTTCCCCGCCACAGGGAAGCTGCTAGCCGGGAATTCTCTGCCTGGTTCTACCCGCTGCCCGGAACGCTACGCAGGGCAAAAGCGGTTCTCGTCCTCCGTGCTTGCTTTTTCTCAGAAAGAGCCGTGGTGTGCGTTTTGGCCGGAAAACGCGTTTTCGGCCGAAAACGTGTACGTTTGCACTTCCCCGCCACAGGGAAGCTGCTAGCCGGGAATTCTCTGCCTGGTTCTACCCGCTGCCCGGAACGCTACGCAGGGCAAAAGCGGTTCTCGTCCTCCGTGCTTGCTTTTTCTCAGAAAGAGCCGTGGTGTGCGTTTTCGCCGGAAAACGCGTTTTCGGCCGAAAACGTGTACGTTTGCACTTCCCCGCCACAGGGAAGCTGCTAGCCGGGAATTCTCTGCCTGGTTCTACCCGCTGCCCGGAACGCTACGCAGGGCAAAAGCGGTTCTCGTCCTCCGTGCTTGCTTTTTCTCAGAAAGAGCCGTGGTGTGCGTTTTCGCCGGAAAACGCGTTTTCGGCCGAAAACGTGTACGTTTGCACTTCCCCGCCACAGGGAAGCTGCTAGCCGGGAATTCTCTGCCTGGTTCTACCCGCTGCCCGGAACGCTACGCAGGGCAAAAGCGGTTCTCGTCCTCCGTGCTTGCTTTTTCTCAGAAAGAGCCGTGGTGTGCGTTTTCGCCGGAAAACGCGTTTTCGGCCGAAAACGTGTACGTTTGCACTTCCCCGCCACAGGGAAGCTGCTAGCCGGGAATTCTCTGCCTGGTTCTACCCGCTGCCCGGAACGCTACGCAGGGCAAAAGCGGTTCTCGTCCTCCGTGCTTGCTTTTTCTCAGAAAGAGCCGTGGTGTGCGTTTTCGCCGGAAAACGCGTTTTCGGCCGAAAACGTGTACGTTTGCACTTCCCCGCCACAGGGAAGCTGCTAGCCGGGAATTCTCTGCCTGGTTCTACCCGCTGCCCGGAACGCTACGGAGGGCAAAAGCGGTTCTCGTCCTCCGTGCTTGCTTTTTCTCAGAAAGAGCCGTGGTGTGCGTTTTCGCCGGAAAACGCGTTTTCGGCCGAAAACGTGTACGTTTGCACTTCCCCGCCACAGGGAAGCTGCTAGCCGGGAATTCTCTGCCTGGTTCTACCCGCTGCCCGGAACGCTACGCAGGGCAAAAGCGGTTCTCGTCCTCCGTGCTTGCTTTTTCTCAGAAAGAGCCGTGGTGTGCGTTTTCGCCGGAAAACGAGTTTTCGGCCGAAAACGTGTACGTTTGCACTTCCCCGCCACAGGGAAGCTGCTAGCCGGGAATTCTCTGCCTGGTTCTACCCGCTGCCCGGAACGCTACGCAGGGCAAAAGCGGTTCTCGTCCTCCGTGCTTGCTTTTTCTCATAAAGAGCCGTGGTGTGCGATTTCGCCGGACAACGCGTTTTCGGCCGAAAACGTGTACGTTTGCACTTCCCCGACACAGGGAAGCTGCTAGCCGGGAATTCTCTGCCTGGTTCTACCCGCTGCCCGGAACGCTACGCAGGGCAAAAGCGGTTCTCGTCCTCCGTGCTTGCTTTTTCTCAGAAAGAGCCGTGGTGTGCGATTTCGCCGGAAAACGCGTTTTCGGCCGAAAACGTGTACGTTTGCACTTCCCCGCCACAGGGAAGCTGCTACCGGGAATTCTCTGCCTGGTTCTACCCGCTGCCCGGAACGCTACGCAGGGCGAAAGCGGTTCTCGTCCTCCGTGCTTGCTTTTTCTCAGAAAGAGCCGTGGTGTGCGTTTTCGCCGGAAAACGCGTTTTCGGCCGAAAACGTGTACGTTTGCACTTCCCCGCCACAGGGAAGCTGCTAGCCGGGAATTCTCTGCCTGGTTCTACCCGCTGCCCGGAACGCTACGCAGGGCAAAAGCGGTTCTCGTCCTCCGTGCTTGCTTTCTCTCAGAAAGAGCCGTGGTGTGCGTTTTCGCCGGAAAACGCGTTTTCGGCCGAAAACGTGTACGTTTGCACTTCCCCGCCACAGGGAAGCTGCTAGCCGGGAATTCTCTGCCTGGTTCTACCCGCTGCCCGGAACGCTACGCAGGGCAAAAGCGGTTCTCGTCCTCCGTGCTTGCTTTTTCTCAGAAAGAGCCGTGGTGTGCGTTTTGGCCGGAAAACGCGTTTTCGGCCGAAAACGTGTACGTTTGCACTTCCCCGCCACAGGGAAGCTGCTAGCCGGGAATTCTCTGCCTGGTTCTACCCGCTGCCCGGAACGCTACGCAGGGCAAAAGCGGTTCTCGTCCTCCGTGCTTGCTTTTTCTCAGAAAGAGCCGTGGTGTGCGTTTTCGCCGGTAAACGCGTTTTCGGCCGAAAACGTGTACGTTTGCACTTCCCCGCCACAGGGAAGCTGCTAGCCGGGAATTCTCTGCCTGGTTCTACCCGCTGCCCGGAACGCTACGCAGGGCAAAAGCGGTTCTCGTCCTCCGTGCTTGCTTTTTCTCAGAAAGAGCCGTGGTGTGCGTTTTCGCCGGAAAACGCGTTTTCGGCCGAAAACGTGTACGTTTGCACTTCCCCGCCACAGGGAAGCTGCTAGCCGGGAATTCTCTGCCTGGTTCTACCCGCTGCCCGGAACGCTACGCAGGGCAAAAGCGGTTCTCGTCCTCCGTGCTTGCTTTTTCTCAGAAAGAGCCGTGGTGTGCGTTTTCGCCGGAAAACGCGTTTTCGGCCGAAAACGTGTACGTTTGCACTTCCCCGCCACAGGGAAGCTGCTAGCCGGGAATTCTCTGCCTGGTTCTACCCGCTGCCCGGAACGCTACGCAGGGCAAAAGCGGTTCTCGTCCTCCGTGCTTGCTTTTTCTCAGAAAGAGCCGTGGTGTGCGTTTTCGCCGGAAAACGCGTTTTCGGCCGAAAACGTGTACGTTTGCACTTCCCCGCCACAGGGAAGCTGCTAGCCGGGAATTCTCTGCCTGGTTCTACCCGCTGCCCGGAACGCTACGCAGGGCAAAAGCGGTTCTCGTCCTCCGTGCTTGCTTTTTCTCAGAAAGAGCCGTGGTGTGCGTTTTCGCCGGAAAACGCGTTTTCGGCCGAAAACGTGTACGTTTGCACTTCCCCGCCACAGGGAAGCTGCTAGCCGGGAATTCTCTGCCTGGTTCTACCCGCTGCCCGGAACGCTACGCAGGGCAAAAGCGGTTCTCGTCCTCCGTGCTTGCTTTTTCTCAGAAAGAGCCGTGGTGTGCGTTTTTGCCGGAAAACGCGTTTTCGGCCGAAAACGTGTACGTTTGCACTTCCCCGCCACAGGGAAGCTGCTAGCCGGGAATTCTCTGCCTGGTTCTACCCGCTGCCCGGAACGCTACGCAGGGCAAAAGCGGTTCTCGTCCTCCGTGCTTGCTTTTTCTCAGAAAGAGCCGTGGTGTGCGTTTTCGCCGGAAAACGCGTTTTCGGCCGAAAACGTGTACGTTTGCACTTCCCCGCCACAGGGAAGCTGCTAGCCGGGAATTCTCTGCCTGGTTCTACCCGCTGCCCGGAACGCTACGCAGGGCAAAAGCGGTTCTCGTCCTCCGTGCTTGCTTTTTCTCAGAAAGAGCCGTGGTGTGCGTTTTTGCCGGAAAACGCGTTTTCGGCCGAAAACGTGTACGTTTGCACTTCCCCGCCACAGGGAAGCTGCTAGCCGGGAATTCTCTGCCTGGTTCTACCCGCTGCCCGGAACGCTACGCAGGGCAAAAGCGGTTCTCGTCCTCCGTGCTTGCTTTTTCTCAGAAAGAGCCGTGGTGTGCGTTTTCGCCGGAAAACGCGTTTTCGGCCGAAAACGTGTACGTTTGCACTTCCCCGCCACAGGGAAGCTGCTAGCCGGGAATTCTCTGCCTGGTTCTACCCGCTGCCCGGAACGCTACGCAGGGCAAAAGCGGTTCTCGTCCTCCGTGCTTGCTTTTTCTCAGAAAGAGCCGTGGTGTGCGTTTTGGCCGGAAAACGCGTTTTCGGCCGTAAACGTGTACGTTTGCACTTCCCCGCCACAGGGAAGCTGCTAGCCGGGAATTCTCTGCCTGGTTCTACCCGCTGCCCGGAACGCTACGCAGGGCAAAAGCGGTTCTCGTCCTCCGTGCTTGCTTTTTCTCAGAAAGAGCCGTGGTGTGCGTTTTCGCCGGAAAACGCGTTTTCGGCCGAAAACGTGTACGTTTGCACTTCCCCGCCACAGGGAAGCTGCTAGCCGGGAATTCTCTGCCTGGTTCTACCCGCTGCCCGGAACGCTACGCAGGGCAAAAGCGGTTCTCGTCCTCCGTGCTTGCTTTTTCTCAGAAAGAGCCGTGGTGTGCGTTTTCGCCGGAAAAAGCGTTTTCGGCCGAAAACGTGTACGTTTGCACTTCCCCGCCACAGGGAAGCTGCTAGCCGGGAATTCTCTGCCTGGTTCTACCCGCTGCCCGGAACGCTACGCAGGGCAATAGCGGTTCTCGTCCTCCGTGCTTGCTTTTTCTCAGAAAGAGCCGTGGTGTGCGTTTTCGCCGGAAAACGCGTTTTCGGCCGAAAACGTGTACGTTTGCACTTCCCCGCCACAGGGAAGCTGCTAGCCGGGAATTCTCTGCCTGGTTCTACCCGCTGCCCGGAACGCTACGCAGGGCAAAAGCGGTTCTCGTCCTCCGTGCTTGCTTTTTCTCAGAAAGAGCCGTGGTGTGCGTTTTCGCCGGAAAAAGCGTTTTCGGCCGAAAACGTGTACGTTTGCACTTCCCCGCCACAGGGAAGCTGCTAGCCGGGAATTCTCTGCCTGGTTCTACCCGCTGCCCGGAACGCTACGCAGGGCAAAAGCGGTTCTCGTCCTCCGTGCTTGATTTTTTCTCAGAAAGAGCCGTGGTGTGCGTTTTCGCCGGAAAAAGCGTTTTCGGCCGAAAACGTGTACGTTTGCACTTCCCCGCCACAGGGAAGCTGCTAGCCGGGAATTCTCTGCCTGGTTCTACCCGCTGCCCGGAACGCTACGCAGGGCAATAGCGGTTCTCGTCCTCCGTGCTTGCTTTTTCTCAGAAAGAGCCGTGGTGTGCGTTTTCGCCGGAAAACGCGTTTTCGGCCGAAAACGTGTACGTTTGCACTTCCCCGCCACAGCGAAGCTGCTAGCCGGGAATTCTCTGCCTGGTTCTACCCGCTGCCCGGAACGCTACGCAGGGCAAAAGCGGTTCTCGTCCTCCGTGCTTGCTTTTTCTCAGAAAGAGCCGTGGTGTGCGTTTTCGCCGGAAAACGCGTTTTCGGCCGAAAACGTGTACGTTTGCACTTCCCCGCCACAGGGAAGCTGCTAGCCGGGAATTCTCTGCCTGGTTCTACCCGCTGCCCGGAACGCTACGCAGGGCAAAAGCGGTTCTCGTCCTCCGTGCTTGCTTTTTCTCAGAAAGAGCCGTGGTGTGCGTTTTCGCCGGAAAACGCGTTTTCGGCCGAAAACGTGTACGTTTGCACTTCCCCGCCACAGGGAAGCTGCTAGCCGGGAATTCTCTGCCTGGTTCTACCCGCTGCCCGGAACGCTACGCAGGGCAAAAGCGGTTCTCGTCCTCCGTGCTTGCTTTTTCTCAGAAAGAGCCGTGGTGTGCGTTTTGGCCGGAAAACGCGTTTTCGGCCGAAAACGTGTACGTTTGCACTTCCCCGCCACAGGGAAGCTGCTAGCCGGGAATTCTCTGCCTGGTTCTACCCGCTGCCCGGAACGCTACGCAGGGCAAAAGCGGTTCTCGTCCTCCGTGCTTGCTTTTTCTCAGAAAGAGCCGTGGTGTGCGTTTTCGCCGGAAAACGCGTTTTCGGCCGAAAACGTGTACGTTTGCACTTCCCCGCCACAGGGAAGCTGCTAGCCGGGAATTCTCTGCCTGGTTCTACCCGCTGCCCGGAACGCTACGCAGGGCAAAAGCGGTTCTCGTCCTCCGTGCTTGCTTTTTCTCAGAAAGAGCCGTGGTGTGCGTTTTCGCCGGAAAACGCGTTTTCGGCCGAAAACGTGTACGTTTGCACTTCCCCGCCACAGGGAAGCTGCTAGCCGGGAATTCTCTGCCTGGTTCTACCCGCTGCCCGGAACGCTACGCAGGGCAAAAGCGGTTCTCGTCCTCCGTGCTTGCTTTTTCTCAGAAAGAGCCGTGGTGTGCGTTTTCGCCGGAAAACGCGTTTTCGGCCGAAAACGTGTACGTTTGCACTTCCCCGCCACAGGGAAGCTGCTAGCCGGGAATTCTCTGCCTGGTTCTACCCGCTGCCCGGAACGCTACGCAGGGCAAAAGCGGTTCTCGTCCTCCGTGCTTGCTTTTTCTCAGAAAGAGCCGTGGTGTGCGTTTTCGCCGGAAAACGCATTTTCGGCCGAAAACGTGTACGTTTGCACTTCCCCGCCACAGGGAAGCTGCTAGCCGGGAATTCTCTGCCTGGTTCTACCCGCTGCCCGGAACGCTACGCAGGGCAAAAGCGGTTCTCGTCCTCCGTGCTTGCTTTTTCTCAGAAAGAGCCGTGGTGTGCGTTTTCGCCGGAAAACGAGTTTTCGGCCGAAAACGTGTACGTTTGCACTTCCCCGCCACAGGGAAGCTGCTAGCCGGGAATTCTCTGCCTGGTTCTACCCGCTGCCCGGAACGCTACGCAGGGCAAAAGCGGTTCTCGTCCTCCGTGCTTGCTTTTTCTCAGAAAGAGCCGTGGTGTGCGTTTTGGCCGGAAAACGCGTTTTCGGCCGAAAACGTGTACGTTTGCACTTCCCCGGCACAGGGAAGCTGCTAGCCGGGAATTCTCTGCCTGGTTCTACCCGCTGCCCGGAACGCTACGCAGGGCAAAAGCGGTTCTCGTCCTCCGTGCTTGCTTTTTCTCAGAAAGAGCCGTGGTGTGCGTTTTGGCCGGAAAACGCGTTTTCGGCCGAAAACGTGTACGTTTGCACTTCCCCGCCACAGGGAAGCTGCTAGCCGGGAATTCTCTGCCTGGTTCTACCCGCTGCCCGGAACGCTACGCAGGGCAAAAGCGGTTCTCGTCCTCCGTGCTTGCTTTTTCTCAGAAAGAGCCGTGGTGTGCGTTTTCGCCGGAAAACGCGTTTTCGGCCGAAAACGTGTACGTTTGCACTTCCCCGCCACAGGGAAGCTGCTAGCCGGGAATTCTCTGCCTGGTTCTACCCGCTGCCCGGAACGCTACGCAGGGCAAAAGCGGTTCTCGTCCTCCGTGCTTGCTTTTTCTCAGAAAGAGCCGTGGTGTGCGTTTTCGCCGGAAAACGCGTTTTCGGCCGAAAACGTGTACGTTTGCACTTCCCCGCCACAGGGAAGCTGCTAGCCGGGAATTCTCTGCCTGGTTCTACCCGCTGCCCGGAACGCTACGCAGGGCAAAAGCGGTTCTCGTCCTCCGTGCTTGCTTTTTCTCAGAAAGAGCCGTGGTGTGCGTTTTCGCCGGAAAACGCATTTTCGGCCGAAAACGTGTACGTTTGCACTTCCCCGCCACAGGGAAGCTGCTAGCCGGGAATTCTCTGCCAGGTTCTACCCGCTGCCCGGAACGCTACGCAGGGCAAAAGCGGTTCTCGTCCTCCGTGCTTGCTTTTTCTCAGAAAGAGCCGTGGTGTGCGTTTTCGCCGGAAAACGCGTTTTCGGCCGAAAACGTGTACGTTTGCACTTCCCCGCCACAGCGAAGCTGCTAGCCGGGAATTCTCTGCCAGGTTCTACCCGCTGCCCGGAACGCTACGCAGGGCAAAAGCGGTTCTCGTCCTCCGTGCTTGCTTTTTCTCAGAAAGAGCCGTGGTGTGCGTTTTCGCCGGAAAACGCGTTTTCGGCCGAAAACGTGTACGTTTGCACTTCCCCGCCACAGGGAAGCTGCTAGCCGGGAATTCTCTGCCTGGTTCTACCCGCTGCCCGGAACGCTACGCAGGGCAAAAGCGGTTCTCGTCCTCCGTGCTTGCTTTTTCTCAGAAAGAGCCGTGGTGTGCGATTTCGCCGGAAAACGCGTTTTCGGCCGAAAACGTGTACGTTTGCACTTCCCCGCCACAGGGAAGCTGCTAGCCGGGAATTCTCTGCCTGGTTCTACCCGCTGCCCGGAACGCTACGCAGGGCAAAAGCGGTTCTCGTCCTCCGTGCTTGCTTTTTCTCAGAAAGAGCCGTGGTGTGCGTTTTCGCCGGAAAACGCGTTTTCGGCCGAAAACGTGTACGTTTGCACTTCCCTGCCACAGGGAAGCTTCTAGCCGGGAATTCTCTGCCTGGTTCTACCCGCTTCCCGGAACGCTACGCAGGGCAAAAGCGGTTCTCGTCCTCCGTGCTTGCTTTTTCTCAGAAAGAGCCGTGGTGTGCGTTTTCGCCGGAAAACGCGTTTTCGGCCGAAAACGTGTACGTTTGCACTTCCCCGCCACAGGGAAGCTGCTAGCCGGGAATTCTCTGCCTGGTTCTACCCGCTGCCCGGAACGCTACGCAGGGCAAAAGCGGTTCTCGTCCTCCGTGCTTGCTTTTTCTCAGAAAGAGCCGTGGTGTGCGTTTTCGCCGGAAAACGCGTTTTTGGCCGAAAACGTGTACGTTTGCACTTCCCCGCCACAGGGAAGCTGCTAGCCGGGAATTCTCTGCCTGGTTCTACCCGCTGCCCGGAACGCTACGCAGGGCAAAAGCGGTTCTCGTCCTCCGTGCTTGCTTTTTCTCAGAAAGAGCCGTGGTGTGCGTTTTGGCCGGAAAACGCGTTTTCGGCCGAAAACGTGTACGTTTGCACTTCCCCGCCACAGGGAAGCTGCTAGCCGGGAATTCTCTGCCTGGTTCTACCCGCTGCCCGGAACGCTACGCAGGGCAAAAGCGGTTCTCGTCCTCCGTGCTTGCTTTTTCTCAGAAAGAGCCGTGGTGTGCGATTTCGCCGGAAAACGCGTTTTCGGCCGAAAACGTGTACGTTTGCACTTCCCCGCCACAGGGAAGCTGCTAGCCGGGAATTCTCTGCCTGGTTCTACCCGCTGCCCGGAACGCTACGCAGGGCAAAAGCGGTTCTCGTCCTCCGTGCTTGCTTTTTCTCAGAAAGAGCCGTGGTGTGCGTTTTCGCCGGAAAACGCGTTTTCGGCCGAAAACGTGTACGTTTGCACTTCCCCGCCACAGGGAAGCTGCTAGCCGGGAATTCTCTGCCTGGTTCTACCCGCTGCCCGGAACGCTACGCAGGGCAAAAGCGGTTCTCGTCCTCCGTGCTTGCTTTTTCTCAGAAAGAGCCGTGGTGTGCGTTTTCGCCGGAAAAAGCGTTTTCGGCCGAAAACGTGTACGTTTGAACTTCCCCGCCACAGGGAAGCTGTAGCCGGGAATTCCCTGCCTGGTTCTACCCGCTGCCCGGAACGCTACGCAGGGCAAAAGCGGTTCTCGTCCTCCGTGCTTGCTTTTTCTCAGAAAGAGCCGTGGTGTGCGTTTTCGCCGGAAAACGCGTTTTCGGCCGAAAACGTGTACGTTTGCACTTCCCCGCCACAGGGAAGCTGCTAGCCGGGAATTCTCTGCCTGGTTCTACCGCTGCCCGGAACGCTACGCAGGGCAAAAGCGGTTCTCGTCCTCCGTGCTTGCTTTTTCTCAGAAAGAGCCGTGGTGTGCGTTTTCGCCGGAAAACATGTTTTCGGCCGAAAACGTGTACGTTTGCACTTCCCCGCCACAGGGAAGCTGCTAGCCGGGAATTCTCTGCCTGGTTCGACCCGCTGCCCGGAACGCTACGCAGGGCAAAAGCGGTTCTCGTCCTCCGTGCTTGCTTTTTCTCAGAAATAGCCGTGGTGTGCGTTTTCGCCGGAAAACGAGTTTTCGGCCGAAAACGTGTACGTTTGCACTTCCCCGCCACAGGGAAGCTGCTAGCCGGGAATTCTCTGCCTGGTTCTACCCGCTGCCCGGAACGCTACGCAGGGCAAAAGCGGTTCTCGTCCTCCGTGCTTGCTTTTTCTCAGAAAGAGCCGTGGTGTGCGATTTCGCCGGATAACGCGTTTTCGGCCGAAAACGTGTACGTTTGCACTTCCCCGCCACAGGGAAGCTGCTAGCCGGGAATTCTCTGCCTGGTTCTACCCGCTGCCCGGAACGCTACGCAGGGCAAAAGCGGTTCTCGTCCTCCGTGCTTGCTTTTTCTCAGAAAGAGCCGTGGTGTGCGTTTTCGCCGGAAAAAGCGTTTTCGGCCGAAAACGTGTACGTTTGAACTTCCCCGCCACAGGGAAGCTGTAGCCGGGAATTCCCTGCCTGGTTCTACCCGCTGCCCGGAACGCTACGCAGGGCAAAAGCGGTTCTCGTCCTCCGTGCTTGCTTTTTCTCAGAAAGAGCCGTGGTGTGCGATTTCGCCGGAAAACGCGTTTTCGGCCGAAAACGTGTACGTTTGCACTTCCCCGCCACAGGGAAGCTGCTAGCCGGGAATTCTCTGCCTGGTTCTACCCGCTGCCCGGAACGCTACGCAGGGCAAAAGCGGTTCTCGTCCTCCGTGCTTGCTTTTTCTCAGAAAGAGCCGTGGTGTGTGTTTTCGCCGGAAAACGCGTTTTCGGCCGAAAACGTGTACGTTTGCACTTCCCCGGCACAGGGAAGCTGCTAGCCGGCAATTCTCTGCCTGGTTCTACCCGCTGTTCGGAACGCTACGCAGGGCAAAAGCGGTTCTCGTCCTCCGTGCTTGCTTTTTCTCAGAAAGAGCCGTGGTGTGCGTTTTCGCCGGAAAAAGCGTTTTCGGCCGAAAACGTGTACGTTTGCACTTCCCCGCCACAGGGAAGCTGCTAGCCGGGAATTCTCTGCCTGGTTCTACCCGCTGCCCGGAACGCTACGCAGGGCAAAAGCGGTTCTCGTCCTCCGTGCTTGCTTTTTCTCAGAAAGAGCCGTGGTGTGCGTTTTCGCCGGAAAACGCGTTTTCGGCCGAAAACGTGTACGTTTGCACTTCCCTGCCACAGGGAAGCTTCTAGCCGGGAATTCTCTGCCTGGTTCTACCCGCTTCCCGGAACGCTACGCAGGGCAAAAGCGGTTCTCGTCCTCCGTGCTTGCTTTTTCTCAGAAAGAGCCGTGGTGTGCGTTTTCGCCGGAAAACGCGTTTTCGGCCGAAAACGTGTACGTTTGCACTTCCCCGCCACAGGGAAGCTGCTAGCCGGGAATTCTCTGCCTGGTTCTACCCGCTGCCCGGAACGCTACGCAGGGCAAAAGCGGTTCTCGTCCTCCGTGCTTGCTTTTTCTCAGAAAGAGCCGTGGTGTGCGTTTTCGCCGGAAAACGCGTTTTCGGCCGAAAACGTGTACGTTTGCACTTCCCCGCCACAGGGAAGCTGCTAGCCGGGAATTCTCTGCCTGGTTCTACCCGCTGCCCGGAACGCTACGCAGGGCAAAAGCGGTTCTCGTCCTCCGTGCTTGCTTTTTCTCAGAAAGAGCCGTGGTGTGCGTTTTCGCCGGAAAACGCGTTTTCGGCCGAAAACGTGTACGTTTGCACTTCCCCGCCACAGGGAAGCTGCTAGCCGGGAATTCTCTGCCTGGTTCTACCCGCTGCCCGGAACGCTACGCAGGGCAAAAGCGGTTCTCGTCCTCCGTGCTTGCTTTTTCTCAGAAAGAGCCGTGGTGTGCGTTTTCGCCGGAAAACGCGTTTTCGGCCGAAAACGTGTACGTTTGCACTTCCCCGCCACAGGGAAGCTGCTAGCCGGGAATTCTCTGCCTGGTTCTACCCGCTGCCCGGAACGCTACGCAGGGCAAAAGCGGTTCTCGTCCTCCGTGCTTGCTTTTTCTCAGAAAGAGCCGTGGTGTGCGTTTTGGCCGGAAAACGCGTTTTCGGCCGAAAACGTGTACGTTTGCACTTCCCCGGCACAGGGAAGCTGCTAGCCGGGAATTCTCTGCCTGGTTCTACCCGCTGCCCGGAACGCTACGCAGGGCAAAAGCGGTTCTCGTCCTCCGTGCTTGCTTTTTCTCAGAAAGAGCCGTGGTGTGCGTTTTCGCCGGAAAACGCGTTTTCGGCCGAAAACGTGTACGTTTGCACTTCCCCGCCACAGGGAAGCTGCTAGCCGGGAATTCTCTGCCTGGTTCTACCCGCTGCCCGGAACGCTACGCAGGGCGAAAGCGGTTCTCGTCCTCCGTGCTTGCTTTTTCTCAGAAAGAGCCGTGGTGTGCGATTTCGCCGGACAACGCGTTTTCGGCCGAAAACGTGTACGTTTGCACTTCCCCGCCACAGGGAAGCTGCTAGCCGGGAATTCTCTGCCTGGTTCTACCCGCTGCCCGGAACGCTACGCAGGGCAAAAGCGGTTCTCGTCCTCCGTGCTTGCTTTTTCTCAGAAAGGGCCGTGGTGTGCGTTTTCGCCGGAAAACGCGTTTTCGGCCGAAAACGTGTACGTTTGCACTTCCCCGCCACAGGGAAGCTGCTAGCCGGGAATTCTCTGCCTGGTTCTACCCGCTGCCCGGAACGCTACGCAGGGCGAAAGCGGTTCTCGTCCTCCGTGCTTGCTTTTTCTCAGAAAGAGCCGTGGTGTGCGTTTTCGCCGGAAAACGCGTTTTCGGCCGAAAACGTGTACGTTTGCACTTCCCCGCCACAGGGAAGCTGCTAGCCGGGAATTCTCTGCCTGGTTCTACCCGCTGCCCGGAACGCTACGCAGGGCAAAAGCGGTTCTCGTCCTCCGTGCTTGCTTTTTCTCAGAAAGAGCCGTGGTGTGCGTTTTCGCCGGAAAACGCGTTTTCGGCCGAAAACGTGTACGTTTGCACTTCCCCGCCACAGGGAAGCTGCTAGCCGGGAATTCTCTGCCTGGTTCTACCCGCTGCCCGGAACGCTACGCAGGGCAAAAGCGGTTCTCGTCCTCCGTGCTTGCTTTTTCTCAGAAAGAGCCGTGGTGTGCGTTTTCGCCGGAAAACGCGTTTTCGGCCGAAAACGTGTACGTTTGCACTTCCCCGCCACAGGGAAGCTGCTAGCCGGGAATTCTCTGCCTGGTTCTACCCGCTGCCCGGAACGCTACGCAGGGCAAAAGCGGTTCTCGTCCTCCGTGCTTGCTTTTTCTCAGAAAGAGCCGTGGTGTGCGTTTTGGCCGGAAAACGCGTTTTCGGCCGAAAACGTGTACGTTTGCACTTCCCCGCCACAGGGAAGCTGCTAGCCGGGAATTCTCTGCCTGGTTCTACCCGCTGCCCGGAACGCTACGCAGGGCAAAAGCGGTTCTCGTCCTCCGTGCTTGCTTTTTCTCAGAAAGAGCCGTGGTGTGCGTTTTCGCCGGAAAACGCGTTTTCGGCCGAAAACTTGTACGTTTGCACTTCCCCGCCACAGGGAAGCTGCTAGCCGGGAATTCTCTGCCTGGTTCTACCCGCTGCCCGGAACGCTACGCAGGGCAAAAGCGGTTCTCCTCCTCCGTGCTTGCTTTTTCTCAGAAAGAGCCGTGGTGTGCGTTTTCGCCGGAAAACGCGTTTTCGGCCGAAAACGTGTACGTTTGCACTTCCCCGCCACAGGGAAGCTGCTAGCCGGGAATTCTCTGCCTGGTTCTACCCGCTGCCCGGAACGCTACGCAGGGCGAAAGCGGTTCTCGTCCTCCGTGCTTGCTTTTTCTCAGAAAGAGCCGTGGTGTGCGATTTCGCCGGAAAACGCGTTTTCGGCCGAAAACGTGTACGTTTGCACTTCCCCGCCACAGGGAAGCTGCTAGCCGGGAATTCTCTGCCTGGTTCTACCCGCTGCCCGGAACGCTACGCAGGGCAAAAGCGGTTCTCGTCCTCCGTGCTTGCTTTTTCTCAGAAAGAGCCGTGGTGTGCGTTTTCGCCGGAAAACGCGTTTTTGGCCGAAAACGTGTACGTTTGCACTTCCCCGCCACAGGGAAGCTGCTAGCCGGGAATTCTCTGCCTGGTTCTACCCGCTGCCCGGAACGCTACGCAGGGCAAAAGCGGTTCTCGTCCTCCGTGCTTGCTTTTTCTCAGAAAGAGCCGTGGTGTGCGTTTTGGCCGGAAAACGCGTTTTCGGCCGAAAACGTGTACGTTTGCACTTCCCCGCCACAGGGAAGCTGCTAGCCGGGAATTCTCTGCCTGGTTCTACCCGCTGCCCGGAACGCTACGCAGGGCAAAAGCGGTTCTCGTCCTCCGTGCTTGCTTTTTCTCAGAAAGAGCCGTGGTGTGCGATTTCGCCGGAAAACGCGTTTTCGGCCGAAAACGTGTACGTTTGCACTTCCCCGCCACAGGGAAGCTGCTAGCCGGGAATTCTCTGCCTGGTTCTACCCGCTGCCCGGAACGCTACGCAGGGCAAAAGCGGTTCTCGTCCTCCGTGCTTGCTTTTTCTCAGAAAGAGCCGTGGTGTGCGTTTTCGCCGGAAAACGCGTTTTCGGCCGAAAACGTGTACGTTTGCACTTCCCCGCCACAGGGAAGCTGCTAGCCGGGAATTCTCTGCCTGGTTCTACCCGCTGCCCGGAACGCTACGCAGGGCAAAAGCGGTTCTCGTCCTCCGTGCTTGCTTTTTCTCAGAAAGAGCCGTGGTGTGCGTTTTCGCCGGAAAAAGCGTTTTCGGCCGAAAACGTGTACGTTTGAACTTCCCCGCCACAGGGAAGCTGTAGCCGGGAATTCCCTGCCTGGTTCTACCCGCTGCCCGGAACGCTACGCAGGGCAAAAGCGGTTCTCGTCCTCCGTGCTTGCTTTTTCTCAGAAAGAGCCGTGGTGTGCGTTTTCGCCGGAAAACGCGTTTTCGGCCGAAAACGTGTACGTTTGCACTTCCCCGCCACAGGGAAGCTGCTAGCCGGGAATTCTCTGCCTGGTTCTACCGCTGCCCGGAACGCTACGCAGGGCAAAAGCGGTTCTCGTCCTCCGTGCTTGCTTTTTCTCAGAAAGAGCCGTGGTGTGCGTTTTCGCCGGAAAACATGTTTTCGGCCGAAAACGTGTACGTTTGCACTTCCCCGCCACAGGGAAGCTGCTAGCCGGGAATTCTCTGCCTGGTTCGACCCGCTGCCCGGAACGCTACGCAGGGCAAAAGCGGTTCTCGTCCTCCGTGCTTGCTTTTTCTCAGAAAGATCCGTGGTGTGCGTTTTCGCCGGAAAACGAGTTTTCGGCCGAAAACGTGTACGTTTGCACTTCCCCGCCACAGGGAAGCTGCTAGCCGGGAATTCTCTGCCTGGTTCTACCCGCTGCCCGGAACGCTACGCAGGGCAAAAGCGGTTCTCGTCCTCCGTGCTTGCTTTTTCTCAGAAAGAGCCGTGGTGTGCGATTTCGCCGGATAACGCGTTTTCGGCCGAAAACGTGTACGTTTGCACTTCCCCGCCACAGGGAAGCTGCTAGCCGGGAATTCTCTGCCTGGTTCTACCCGCTGCCCGGAACGCTACGCAGGGCAAAAGCGGTTCTCGTCCTCCGTGCTTGCTTTTTCTCAGAAAGAGCCGTGGTGTGCGATTTCGCCGGAAAACGCGTTTTCGGCCGAAAACGTGTACGTTTGCACTTCCCCGCCACAGGGAAGCTGCTAGCCGGGAATTCTCTGCCTGGTTCTACCCGCTGCCCGGAACGCTACGCAGGGCAAAAGCGGTTCTCGTCCTCCGTGCTTGCTTTTTCTCAGAAAGAGCCGTGGTGTGTGTTTTCGCCGGAAAACGCGTTTTCGGCCGAAAACGTGTACGTTTGCACTTCCCCGGCACAGGGAAGCTGCTAGCCGGCAATTCTCTGCCTGGTTCTACCCGCTGTTCGGAACGCTACGCAGGGCAAAAGCGGTTCTCGTCCTCCGTGCTTGCTTTTTCTCAGAAAGAGCCGTGGTGTGCGTTTTCGCCGGAAAAAGCGTTTTCGGCCGAAAACGTGTACGTTTGCACTTCCCCGCCACAGGGAAGCTGCTAGCCGGGAATTCTCTGCCTGGTTCTACCCGCTGCCCGGAACGCTACGCAGGGCAAAAGCGGTTCTCGTCCTCCGTGCTTGCTTTTTCTCAGAAAGAGCCGTGGTGTGCGTTTTCGCCGGAAAACGCGTTTTCGGCCGAAAACGTGTACGTTTGCACTTCCCTGCCACAGGGAAGCTTCTAGCCGGGAATTCTCTGCCTGGTTCTACCCGCTTCCCGGAACGCTACGCAGGGCAAAAGCGGTTCTCGTCCTCCGTGCTTGCTTTTTCTCAGAAAGAGCCGTGGTGTGCGTTTTCGCCGGAAAACGCGTTTTCGGCCGAAAACGTGTACGTTTGCACTTCCCCGCCACAGGGAAGCTGCTAGCCGGGAATTCTCTGCCTGGTTCTACCCGCTGCCCGGAACGCTACGCAGGGCAAAAGCGGTTCTCGTCCTCCGTGCTTGCTTTTTCTCAGAAAGAGCCGTGGTGTGCGTTTTCGCCGGAAAACGCGTTTTCGGCCGAAAACGTGTACGTTTGCACTTCCCCGCCACAGGGAAGCTGCTAGCCGGGAATTCTCTGCCTGGTTCTACCCGCTGCCCGGAACGCTACGCAGGGCAAAAGCGGTTCTCGTCCTCCGTGCTTGCTTTTTCTCAGAAAGAGCCGTGGTGTGCGTTTTCGCCGGAAAACGCGTTTTCGGCCGAAAACGTGTACGTTTGCACTTCCCCGCCACAGGGAAGCTGCTAGCCGGGAATTCTCTGCCTGGTTCTACCCGCTGCCCGGAACGCTACGCAGGGCAAAAGCGGTTCTCGTCCTCCGTGCTTGCTTTTTCTCAGAAAGAGCCGTGGTGTGCGTTTTCGCCGGAAAACGCGTTTTCGGCCGAAAACGTGTACGTTTGCACTTCCCCGCCACAGGGAAGCTGCTAGCCGGGAATTCTCTGCCTGGTTCTACCCGCTGCCCGGAACGCTACGCAGGGCAAAAGCGGTTCTCGTCCTCCGTGCTTGCTTTTTCTCAGAAAGAGCCGTGGTGTGCGTTTTGGCCGGAAAACGCGTTTTCGGCCGAAAACGTGTACGTTTGCACTTCCCCGGCACAGGGAAGCTGCTAGCCGGGAATTCTCTGCCTGGTTCTACCCGCTGCCCGGAACGCTACGCAGGGCAAAAGCGGTTCTCGTCCTCCGTGCTTGCTTTTTCTCAGAAAGAGCCGTGGTGTGCGTTTTCGCCGGAAAACGCGTTTTCGGCCGAAAACGTGTACGTTTGCACTTCCCCGCCACAGGGAAGCTGCTAGCCGGGAATTCTCTGCCTGGTTCTACCCGCTGCCCGGAACGCTACGCAGGGCGAAAGCGGTTCTCGTCCTCCGTGCTTGCTTTTTCTCAGAAAGAGCCGTGGTGTGCGATTTCGCCGGACAACGCGTTTTCGGCGGAAAACGTGTACGTTTGCACTTCCCCGCCACAGGGAAGCTGCTAGCCGGGAATTCTCTGCCTGGTTCTACCCGCTGCCCGGAACGCTACGCAGGGCAAAAGCGGTTCTCGTCCTCCGTGCTTGCTTTTTCTCAGAAAGGGCCGTGGTGTGCGTTTTCGCCGGAAAACGCGTTTTCGGCCGAAAACGTGTACGTTTGCACTTCCCCGCCACAGGGAAGCTGCTAGCCGGGAATTCTCTGCCTGGTTCTACCCGCTGCCCGGAACGCTACGCAGGGCGAAAGCGGTTCTCGTCCTCCGTGCTTGCTTTTTCTCAGAAAGAGCCGTGGTGTGCGTTTTCGCCGGAAAACGCGTTTTCGGCCGAAAACGTGTACGTTTGCACTTCCCCGCCACAGGGAAGCTGCTAGCCGGGAATTCTCTGCCTGGTTCTACCCGCTGCCCGGAACGCTACGCAGGGCAAAAGCGGTTCTCGTCCTCCGTGCTTGCTTTTTCTCAGAAAGAGCCGTGGTGTGCGTTTTCGCCGGAAAACGCGTTTTCGGCCGAAAACGTGTACGTTTGCACTTCCCCGCCACAGGGAAGCTGCTAGCCGGGAATTCTCTGCCTGGTTCTACCCGCTGCCCGGAACGCTACGCAGGGCAAAAGCGGTTCTCGTCCTCCGTGCTTGCTTTTTCTCAGAAAGAGCCGTGGTGTGCGTTTTCGCCGGAAAACGCGTTTTCGGCCGAAAACGTGTACGTTTGCACTTCCCCGCCACAGGGAAGCTGCTAGCCGGGAATTCTCTGCCTGGTTCTACCCGCTGCCCGGAACGCTACGCAGGGCAAAAGCGGTTCTCGTCCTCCGTGCTTGCTTTTTCTCAGAAAGAGCCGTGGTGTGCGTTTTCGCCGGAAAACGCGTTTTCGGCCGAAAACGTGTACGTTTGCACTTCCCCGCCACAGGGAAGCTGCTAGCCGGGAATTCTCTGCCTGGTTCTACCCGCTGCCCGGAACGCTACGCAGGGCAAAAGCGGTTCTCGTCCTCCGTGCTTGCTTTTTCTCAGAAAGAGCCGTGGTGTGCGTTTTCGCCGGAAAACGCGTTTTCGGCCGAAAACGTGTACGTTTGCACTTCCCCGCCACAGGGAAGCTGCTAGCCGGGAATTCTCTGCCTGGTTCTACCCGCTGCCCGGAACGCTACGCAGGGCAAAAGCGGTTCTCGTCCTCCGTGCTTGCTTTTTCTCAGAAAGAGCCGTGGTGTGCGTTTTGGCCGGAAAACGCGTTTTCGGCCGAAAACGTGTACGTTTGCACTTCCCCGCCACAGGGAAGCTGCTAGCCGGGAATTCTCTGCCTGGTTCTACCCGCTGCCCGGAACGCTACGCAGGGCAAAAGCGGTTCTCGTCCTCCGTGCTTGCTTTTTCTCAGAAAGAGCCGTGGTGTGCGATTTCGCCGGAAAACGCGTTTTCGGCCGAAAACTTGTACGTTTGCACTTCCCCGCCACAGGGAAGCTGCTAGCCGGGAATTCTCTGCCTGGTTCTACCCGCTGCCCGGAACGCTACGCAGGGCAAAAGCGGTTCTCCTCCTCCGTGCTTGCTTTTTCTCAGAAAGAGCCGTGGTGTGCGTTTTCGCCGGAAAACGCGTTTTCGGCCGAAAACGTGTACGTTTGCACTTCCCCGCCACAGGGAAGCTGCTAGCCGGGAATTCTCTGCCTGGTTCTACCCGCTGCCCGGAACGCTACGCAGGGCAAAAGCGGTTCTCATCCTCCGTGCTTGCTTTTTCTCAGAAAGAGCCGTGGTGTGCGTTTTTGCCGGAAAACGCGTTTTCGGCCGAAAACGTGTACGTTTGCACTTCCCCGCCACAGGGAAGCTGCTAGCCGGGAATTCTCTGCCTGGTTCTACCCGCTGCCCGGAACGCTACGCAGGGCAAAAGCGGTTCTCGTCCTCCGTGCTTGCTTTTTCTCAGAAAGAGCCGTGGTGTGCGTTTTTGCCGGAAAACGCGTTTTCGGCCGAAAACGTGTACGTTTGCACTTCCCCGCCACAGGGAAGCTGCTAGCCGGGAATTCTCTGCCTGGTTCTACCCGCTGCCCGGAACGCTACGCAGGGCAAAAGCGGTTCTCGTCCTCCGTGCTTGCTTTCTCTCAGAAAGAGCCGTGGTGTGCGTTTTCGCCGGAAAACGCGTTTTCGGCCGAAAACGTGTACGTTTGCACTTCCCCGCCACAGGGAAGCTGCTAGCCGGGAATTCTCTGCCTGGTTCTACCCGCTGCCCGGAACGCTACGCAGGGCAAAAGCGGTTCTCGTCCTCCGTGCTTGCTTTTTCTCAGAAAGAGCCGTGGTGTGCGTTTTCGCCGGAAAACGCGTATTCGGCCGAAAACGTCTACGTTTGCACTTCCCCGCCACAGGGAAGCTGCTAGCCGGGAATTCTCTGCCTGGTTCTACCCGCTGCCCGGAACGCTACGCAGGGCAAAAGCGGTTCTCGTCCTCCGTGCTTGCTTTTTCTCAGAAAGAGCCGTGGTGTGCGTTTTCGCCGGAAAACGCGTTTTCGGCCGAAAACGTGTACGTTTGCACTTCCCCGCCACAGGGAAGCTGCTAGCCGGGAATTCTCTGCCTGGTTCTACCCGCTGCCCGGAACGCTACGCAGGGCAAAAGCGGTTCTCGTCCTCCGTGCTTGCTTTTTCTCAGAAAGAGCCGTGGTGTGCGTTTTCGCCGGAAAACGCGTTTTCGGCCGAAAACGTGTACGTTTGCACTTCCCCGCCACAGGGAAGCTGCTAGCCGGGAATTCTCTGCCTGGTTCTACCCGCTGCCCGGAACGCTACGCAGGGCAAAAGCGGTTCTCGTCCTCCGTGCTTGCTTTTTCTCAGAAAGAGCCGTGGTGTGCGTTTTCGCCGGAAAACGCGTTTTCGGCCGAAAACGTGTACGTTTGCACTTCCCCGCCACAGGGAAGCTGCTAGCCGGGAATTCTCTGCCTGGTTCTACCCGCTGCCCGGAACGCTACGCAGGGCAAAAGCGGTTCTCGTCCTCCGTGCTTGCTTTTTCTCAGAAAGAGCCGTGGTGTGCGTTTTGGCCGGAAAACGCGTTTTCGGCCGAAAACGTGTACGTTTGCACTTCCCCGCCACAGGGAAGCTGCTAGCCGGGAATTCTCTGCCTGGTTCTACCCGCTGCCCGGAACGCTACGCAGGGCAAAAGCGGTTCTCGTCCTCCGTGCTTGCTTTTTCTCAGAAAGAGCCGTGGTGTGCGTTTTCGCCGGAAAACGCGTTTTCGGCCGAAAACGTGTACGTTTGCACTTCCCCGCCACAGGGAAGCTGCTAGCCGGGAATTCTCTGCCTGGTTCTACCCGCTGCCCGGAACGCTACGCAGGGCAAAAGCGGTTCTCGTCCTCCGTGCTTGCTTTTTCTCAGAAAGAGCCGTGGTGTGCGATTTCGCCGGAAAACGCGTTTTCGGCCGAAAACGTGTACGTTTGCACTTCCCCGCCACAGGGAAGCTGCTAGCCGGGAATTCTCTGCCTGGTTCTACCCGCTGCCCGGAACGCTACGCAGGGCAAAAGCGGTTCTCGTCCTCCGTGCTTGCTTTTTCTCAGAAAGAGCCGTGGTGTGCGTTTTCGCCGGAAAACGCGTTTTCGGCCGAAAACGTGTACGTTTGCACTTCCCCGCCACAGGGAAGCTGCTAGCCGGGAATTCTCTGCCTGGTTCTACCCGCTGCCCGGAACGCTACGCAGGGCAAAAGCGGTTCTCGTCCTCCGTGCTTGCTTTTTCTCAGAAAGAGCCGTGGTGTGCGATTTCGCCGGACAACGCGTTTTCGGCCGAAAACGTGTACGTTTGCACTTCCCCGCCACAGGGAAGCTGCTAGCCGGGAATTCTCTGCCTGGTTCTACCCGCTGCCCGGAACGCTACGCAGGGCAAAAGCGGTTCTCGTCCTCCGTGCTTGCTTTTTCTCAGAAAGAGCCGTGGTGTGCGTTTTCGCCGGAAAACGCGTTTTCGGCCGAAAACGTGTACGTTTGCACTTCCCCGCCACAGGGAAGCTGCTAGCCGGGAATTCTCTGCCTGGTTCTACCCGCTGCCCGGAACGCTACGCAGGGCAAAAGCGGTTCTCGTCCTCCGTGCTTGCTTTTTCTCAGAAAGAGCCGTGGTGTGCGTTTTCGCCGGAAAACGCGTTTTCGGCCGAAAACGTGTACGTTTGCACTTCCCCGCCACAGGGAAGCTGCTAGCCGGGAATTCTCTGCCTGGTTCTACCCGCTGCCCGGAACGCTACGCAGGGCAAAAGCGGTTCTCGTCCTCCGTGCTTGCTTTTTCTCAGAAAGAGCCGTGGTGTGCGTTTTCGCCGGAAAACGCGTTTTCGGCCGAAAACGTGTACGTTTGCACTTCCCCGCCACAGGGAAGCTGCTAGCCGGGAATTCTCTGCCTGGTTCTACCCGCTGCCCGGAACGCTACGCAGGGCAAAAGCGGTTCTCGTCCTCCGTGCTTGCTTTTTCTCAGAAAGAGCCGTGGTGTGCGATTTCGCCGGACAACGCGTTTTCGGCCGAAAACGTGTACGTTTGCACTTCCCCGCCACAGGGAAGCTGCTAGCCGGGAATTCTCTGCCTGGTTCTACCCGCTGCCCGGAACGCTACGCAGGGCAAAAGCGGTTCTCGTCCTCCGTGCTTGCTTTTTCTCAGAAAGAGCCGTGGTGTGCGTTTTCGCCGGAAAACGCGTTTTCGGCCGAAAACGTGTACGTTTGCACTTCCCCGCCACAGGGAAGCTGCTAGCCGGGAATTCTCTGCCTGGTTCTACCCGCTGCCCGGAACGCTACGCAGGGCAAAAGCGGTTCTCGTCCTCCGTGCTTGCTTTTTCTCAGAAAGAGCCGTGGTGTGCGTTTTCGCCGGAAAACGCGTTTTCGGCCGAAAACGTGTACGTTTGCACTTCCCCGCCACAGGGAAGCTGCTAGCCGGGAATTCTCTGCCTGGTTCTACCCGCTGCCCGGAACGCTACGCAGGGCAAAAGCGGTTCTCGTCCTCCGTGCTTGCTTTTTCTCAGAAAGAGCCGTGGTGTGCGTTTTCGCCGGAAAACGCGTTTTCGGCCGAAAACGTGTACGTTTGCACTTCCCCGCCACAGGGAAGCTGCTAGCCGGGAATTCTCTGCCTGGTTCTACCCGCTGCCCGGAACGCTACGCAGGGCAAAAGCGGTTCTCGTCCTCCGTGCTTGCTTTTTCTCAGAAAGAGCCGTGGTGTGCGTTTTCGCCGGAAAACGCGTTTTCGGCCGAAAACGTGTACGTTTGCACTTCCCCGCCACAGGGAAGCTGCTAGCCGGGAATTCTCTGCCTGGTTCTACCCGCTGCCCGGAACGCTACGCAGGGCAAAAGCGGTTCTCGTCCTCCGTGCTTGCTTTTTCTCAGAAAGAGCCGTGGTGTGCGTTTTCGCCGGAAAACGCGTTTTCGGCCGAAAACGTGGTACGTTTGCACTTCCCCGCCACAGGGAAGCTGCTAGCCGGGAATTCTCTGCCTGGTTCTACCCGCTGCCCGGAACGCTACGCAGGGCAAAAGCGGTTCTCGTCCTCCGTGCTTGCTTTTTCTCAGAAAGAGCCGTGGTGTGCGTTTTCGCCGGAAAACGCGTTTTCGGCCGAAAAACGTTACGTTCCCGCCACAGGGAAGCTGCTAGTCCGTGCTTGCTTTTTCTCAGAAAGAGCCGTGGTGTGCGTTTTCGCCGGAAAACGCGTTTTCGGCCGAATCGTCCTCCGTGCTTGCTTTTTCTCAGAAAGAGCCGTGGTGTGCGTTTTCGCCGGAAAACGCGTTTTCGGCCGAAAACGTGTACGTTTGCACTTCCCCGCCACAGGGAAGCTGCTAGCCGGGAATTCTCTGCCTGGTTCTACCCGCTGCCCGGAACGCTACGCAGGGCAAAAGCGGTTCTCGTCCTCCGTGCTTGCTTTTTCTCAGAAAGAGCCGTGGTGTGCGTTTTCGCCGGAAAACGCGTTTTCGGCCGAAAACGTGTACGTTTGCACTTCCCCGCCACAGGGAAGCTGCTAGCCGGGAATTCTCTGCCTGGTTCTACCCGCTGCCCGGAACGCTACGCAGGGCAAAAGCGGTTCTCGTCCTCCGTGCTTGCTTTTTCTCAGAAAGAGCCGTGGTGTGCGTTTTCGCCGGAAAACGCGTTTTCGGCCGAAAACGTGTACGTTTGCACTTCCCCGCCACAGGGAAGCTGCTAGCCGGGAATTCTCTGCCTGGTTCTACCCGCTGCCCGGAACGCTACGCAGGGCAAAAGCGGTTCTCGTCCTCCGTGCTTGCTTTTTCTCAGAAAGAGCCGTGGTGTGCGTTTTCGCCGGAAAACGCGTTTTCGGCCGAAAACGTGTACGTTTGCACTTCCCCGCCACAGGGAAGCTGCTAGCCGGGAATTCTCTGCCTGGTTCTACCCGCTGCCCGGAACGCTACGCAGGGCAAAAGCGGTTCTCGTCCTCCGTGCTTGCTTTTTCTCAGAAAGAGCCGTGGTGTGCGTTTTCGCCGGAAAACGCGTTTTCGGCCGAAAACGTGTACGTTTGCACTTCCCCGCCACAGGGAAGCTGCTAGCCGGGAATTCTCTGCCTGGTTCTACCCGCTGCCCGGAACGCTACGCAGGGCAAAAGCGGTTCTCGTCCTCCGTGCTTGCTTTTTCTCAGAAAGAGCCGTGGTGTGCGTTTTCGCCGGAAAACGCGTTTTCGGCCGAAAACGTGTACGTTTGCACTTCCCCGCCACAGGGAAGCTGCTAGCCGGGAATTCTCTGCCTGGTTCTACCCGCTGCCCGGAACGCTACGCAGGGCAAAAGCGGTTCTCGTCCTCCGTGCTTGCTTTTTCTCAGAAAGAGCCGTGGTGTGCGTTTTCGCCGGAAAACGCGTTTTCGGCCGAAAACGTGTACGTTTGCACTTCCCCGCCACAGGGAAGCTGCTAGCCGGGAATTCTCTGCCTGGTTCTACCCGCTGCCCGGAACGCTACGCAGGGCAAAAGCGGTTCTCGTCCTCCGTGCTTGCTTTTTCTCAGAAAGAGCCGTGGTGTGCGTTTTCGCCGGAAAACGCGTTTTCGGCCGAAAACGTGTACGTTTGCACTTCCCCGCCACAGGGAAGCTGCTAGCCGGGAATTCTCTGCCTGGTTCTACCCGCTGCCCGGAACGCTACGCAGGGCAAAAGCGGTTCTCGTCCTCCGTGCTTGCTTTTTCTCAGAAAGAGCCGTGGTGTGCGTTTTCGCCGGAAAACGCGTTTTCGGCCGAAAACGTGTACGTTTGCACTTCCCCGCCACAGGGAAGCTGCTAGCCGGGAATTCTCTGCCTGGTTCTACCCGCTGCCCGGAACGCTACGCAGGGCAAAAGCGGTTCTCGTCCTCCGTGCTTGCTTTTTCTCAGAAAGAGCCGTGGTGTGCGTTTTCGCCGGAAAACGCGTTTTCGGCCGAAAACGTGTACGTTTGCACTTCCCCGCCACAGGGAAGCTGCTAGCCGGGAATTCTCTGCCTGGTTCTACCCGCTGCCCGGAACGCTACGCAGGGCAAAAGCGGTTCTCGTCCTCCGTGCTTGCTTTTTCTCAGAAAGAGCCGTGGTGTGCGTTTTCGCCGGAAAACGCGTTTTCGGCCGAAAACGTGTACGTTTGCACTTCCCCGCCACAGGGAAGCTGCTAGCCGGGAATTCTCTGCCTGGTTCTACCCGCTGCCCGGAACGCTACGCAGGGCAAAAGCGGTTCTCGTCCTCCGTGCTTGCTTTTTCTCAGAAAGAGCCGTGGTGTGCGTTTTCGCCGGAAAACGCGTTTTCGGCCGAAAACGTGTACGTTTGCACTTCCCCGCCACAGGGAAGCTGCTAGCCGGGAATTCTCTGCCTGGTTCTACCCGCTGCCCGGAACGCTACGCAGGGCAAAAGCGGTTCTCGTCCTCCGTGCTTGCTTTTTCTCAGAAAGAGCCGTGGTGTGCGTTTTCGCCGGAAAACGCGTTTTCGGCCGAAAACGTGTACGTTTGCACTTCCCCGCCACAGGGAAGCTGCTAGCCGGGAATTCTCTGCCTGGTTCTACCCGCTGCCCGGAACGCTACGCAGGGCAAAAGCGGTTCTCGTCCTCCGTGCTTGCTTTTTCTCAGAAAGAGCCGTGGTGTGCGTTTTCGCCGGAAAACGCGTTTTCGGCCGAAAACGTGTACGTTTGCACTTCCCCGCCACAGGGAAGCTGCTAGCCGGGAATTCTCTGCCTGGTTCTACCCGCTGCCCGGAACGCTACGCAGGGCAAAAGCGGTTCTCGTCCTCCGTGCTTGCTTTTTCTCAGAAAGAGCCGTGGTGTGCGTTTTCGCCGGAAAACGCGTTTTCGGCCGAAAACGTGTACGTTTGCACTTCCCCGCCACAGGGAAGCTGCTAGCCGGGAATTCTCTGCCTGGTTCTACCCGCTGCCCGGAACGCTACGCAGGGCAAAAGCGGTTCTCGTCCTCCGTGCTTGCTTTTTCTCAGAAAGAGCCGTGGTGTGCGTTTTCGCCGGAAAACGCGTTTTCGGCCGAAAACGTGTACGTTTGCACTTCCCCGCCACAGGGAAGCTGCTAGCCGGGAATTCTCTGCCTGGTTCTACCCGCTGCCCGGAACGCTACGCAGGGCAAAAGCGGTTCTCGTCCTCCGTGCTTGCTTTTTCTCAGAAAGAGCCGTGGTGTGCGTTTTCGCCGGAAAACGCGTTTTCGGCCGAAAACGTGTACGTTTGCACTTCCCCGCCACAGGGAAGCTGCTAGCCGGGAATTCTCTGCCTGGTTCTACCCGCTGCCCGGAACGCTACGCAGGGCAAAAGCGGTTCTCGTCCTCCGTGCTTGCTTTTTCTCAGAAAGAGCCGTGGTGTGCGTTTTCGCCGGAAAACGCGTTTTCGGCCGAAAACGTGTACGTTTGCACTTCCCCGCCACAGGGAAGCTGCTAGCCGGGAATTCTCTGCCTGGTTCTACCCGCTGCCCGGAACGCTACGCAGGGCAAAAGCGGTTCTCGTCCTCCGTGCTTGCTTTTTCTCAGAAAGAGCCGTGGTGTGCGTTTTCGCCGGAAAACGCGTTTTCGGCCGAAAACGTGTACGTTTGCACTTCCCCGCCACAGGGAAGCTGCTAGCCGGGAATTCTCTGCCTGGTTCTACCCGCTGCCCGGAACGCTACGCAGGGCAAAAGCGGTTCTCGTCCTCCGTGCTTGCTTTTTCTCAGAAAGAGCCGTGGTGTGCGTTTTCGCCGGAAAACGCGTTTTCGGCCGAAAACGTGTACGTTTGCACTTCCCCGCCACAGGGAAGCTGCTAGCCGGGAATTCTCTGCCTGGTTCTACCCGCTGCCCGGAACGCTACGCAGGGCAAAAGCGGTTCTCGTCCTCCGTGCTTGCTTTTTCTCAGAAAGAGCCGTGGTGTGCGTTTTCGCCGGAAAACGCGTTTTCGGCCGAAAACGTGTACGTTTGCACTTCCCCGCCACAGGGAAGCTGCTAGCCGGGAATTCTCTGCCTGGTTCTACCCGCTGCCCGGAACGCTACGCAGGGCAAAAGCGGTTCTCGTCCTCCGTGCTTGCTTTTTCTCAGAAAGAGCCGTGGTGTGCGTTTTCGCCGGAAAACGCGTTTTCGGCCGAAAACGTGTACGTTTGCACTTCCCCGCCACAGGGAAGCTGCTAGCCGGGAATTCTCTGCCTGGTTCTACCCGCTGCCCGGAACGCTACGCAGGGCAAAAGCGGTTCTCGTCCTCCGTGCTTGCTTTTTCTCAGAAAGAGCCGTGGTGTGCGTTTTCGCCGGAAAACGCGTTTTCGGCCGAAAACGTGTACGTTTGCACTTCCCCGCCACAGGGAAGCTGCTAGCCGGGAATTCTCTGCCTGGTTCTACCCGCTGCCCGGAACGCTACGCAGGGCAAAAGCGGTTCTCGTCCTCCGTGCTTGCTTTTTCTCAGAAAGAGCCGTGGTGTGCGTTTTCGCCGGAAAACGCGTTTTCGGCCGAAAACGTGTACGTTTGCACTTCCCCGCCACAGGGAAGCTGCTAGCCGGGAATTCTCTGCCTGGTTCTACCCGCTGCCCGGAACGCTACGCAGGGCAAAAGCGGTTCTCGTCCTCCGTGCTTGCTTTTTCTCAGAAAGAGCCGTGGTGTGCGTTTTCGCCGGAAAACGCGTTTTCGGCCGAAAACGTGTACGTTTGCACTTCCCCGCCACAGGGAAGCTGCTAGCCGGGAATTCTCTGCCTGGTTCTACCCGCTGCCCGGAACGCTACGCAGGGCAAAAGCGGTTCTCGTCCTCCGTGCTTGCTTTTTCTCAGAAAGAGCCGTGGTGTGCGTTTTCGCCGGAAAACGCGTTTTCGGCCGAAAACGTGTACGTTTGCACTTCCCCGCCACAGGGAAGCTGCTAGCCGGGAATTCTCTGCCTGGTTCTACCCGCTGCCCGGAACGCTACGCAGGGCAAAAGCGGTTCTCGTCCTCCGTGCTTGCTTTTTCTCAGAAAGAGCCGTGGTGTGCGTTTTCGCCGGAAAACGCGTTTTCGGCCGAAAACGTGTACGTTTGCACTTCCCCGCCACAGGGAAGCTGCTAGCCGGGAATTCTCTGCCTGGTTCTACCCGCTGCCCGGAACGCTACGCAGGGCAAAAGCGGTTCTCGTCCTCCGTGCTTGCTTTTTCTCAGAAAGAGCCGTGGTGTGCGTTTTCGCCGGAAAACGCGTTTTCGGCCGAAAACGTGTACGTTTGCACTTCCCCGCCACAGGGAAGCTGCTAGCCGGGAATTCTCTGCCTGGTTCTACCCGCTGCCCGGAACGCTACGCAGGGCAAAAGCGGTTCTCGTCCTCCGTGCTTGCTTTTTCTCAGAAAGAGCCGTGGTGTGCGTTTTCGCCGGAAAACGCGTTTTCGGCCGAAAACGTGTACGTTTGCACTTCCCCGCCACAGGGAAGCTGCTAGCCGGGAATTCTCTGCCTGGTTCTACCCGCTGCCCGGAACGCTACGCAGGGCAAAAGCGGTTCTCGTCCTCCGTGCTTGCTTTTTCTCAGAAAGAGCCGTGGTGTGCGTTTTCGCCGGAAAACGCGTTTTCGGCCGAAAACGTGTACGTTTGCACTTCCCCGCCACAGGGAAGCTGCTAGCCGGGAATTCTCTGCCTGGTTCTACCCGCTGCCCGGAACGCTACGCAGGGCAAAAGCGGTTCTCGTCCTCCGTGCTTGCTTTTTCTCAGAAAGAGCCGTGGTGTGCGTTTTCGCCGGAAAACGCGTTTTCGGCCGAAAACGTGTACGTTTGCACTTCCCCGCCACAGGGAAGCTGCTAGCCGGGAATTCTCTGCCTGGTTCTACCCGCTGCCCGGAACGCTACGCAGGGCAAAAGCGGTTCTCGTCCTCCGTGCTTGCTTTTTCTCAGAAAGAGCCGTGGTGTGCGTTTTCGCCG